>NW_028292574.1:4200489-4352989 GCF_029948245.1 Actinia tenebrosa | reverse complement strand
GGCTGTTTGAATCCTTTTATTAGGTTTTTGTCATTGTTGTTGTTTGTTTTACGAATGTCTTTTGTCAGCAGACTGATATTTATGGACTGCGGGATCCAAAGACACGAAACGAGATCCTTAAAGACACTTTGGAAGCACTCCAAATCAAAGTAAGCTTTTCGTCTTTCAGAATGAAACAATGCTTTTACAGGCACTTCGTATCTTGCGCTCGGTATTTCAGACAAGCACCCACTACACATAGAAAAGAGCTTCAAGGCAGACTAACCTAACTTTTGTTTGTTTGATCAGGTATCTCGTCCAGTGACGCTAGACGTACTAGCTGCCGCCCACGAGCTGAGCTCTTTATACCTGATGCTCTTCAATAAATGGAAAAGGTACGCACTAAATCGTAAAACACTTGTCAAACGAAGTCCAAGAGAAAACAGGGTTTGATGAAGGCTGTGATACAAAAAACTGAATAACACCATCCGTGGGAGGGCGATAAATATTTTTATTTAAATCTCGTGCGCAACAGCTGCATATGCTCCTCGAAGGAAGAAAGTCTTTCAAAAACGTCTTTCATGGAAGGAGAGTAAAAAGGGAACAGTGTGACGTCACGGCAAATCTCATGCGCAACAGTTGCACCGAGCGTTAAAATTTCTGCCGTAGGAAGAAAGACAACCAAATCTGCCTGAATGACTTTCTTTGGAAAAGGAGAAAGAGACAAGAGAAGGAACCAAGAGGGGGAGGGTTGGGGATAAACAGTGCTTCGCCTAATGATAAACTTTTCTTTACAGCTCTGTCAAGACTGTTAGTTCGACGTTTAACACGCTAGTGGAGATCTTGGAGTCTGCCAATAATAATGATGGGCAGCTGTTGGACCATATCAGAATCCCTGTGTTTTCTTCGATATCTATTTTGCTACAACACACACGGAGAGACGGTAACTCAGGTCGGTGACGTGGTTAATGTGTGGGTGGTTGGGATGAATGGATGGGTGAGATGGTTGGGTGGGTGTGTGAGTGGGGTGGGATGAATGAATGGGTGAGATGGTTGGGTGGGTGTGTGGGTGGGTGGGATGAATGAATGGGTGAGATGGTTGGGTGGGTGTGTGGGTGGGTGGGATGAATGAATGGGTGAGATGGTTGGGTGGGTGTGTGGGTGGGTGGGATGAATGAATGGGTGAGATGGTTGGGTGGGTGTGTGAGTGGGTGGGATGAATGAATGGGTGAGATGATTGGGTGGGTGTGTGGGTGGTTGGGATGAATGAATGGGTGAGATGGTTGGGTGGGTGTGTGATTGGGGTGGGATGAATGAATGGGTGGGTGGGTGGGGCGGATAGATGAGTGGGTTTGATTAATGTGTGGGTAACTAACAAATAAATAACAATTGAATGACAGCTGAATAATCCCCTCAAATCTATGATAGCCCTTTGCTTCTATAAATGTAACTATGTATATATATATATATGTTGTGTAGGTACGCTTGATCGTGGGTATGCCATGGCTCTACTACCCTTAGCCTGTGAACCACTAGAATACCTGAATGGACGACTTGGAAAGGAAGATAAGCAGCATGACAAGGTGAGAGGATACCTAATGTTGGTATAAGGCCCCTTACTATCATCACCATCATCATCATCATCATAATCACCACCATCATCATCATAACAGCCATCATCATCAGCATTTATTATACCATCACCTTCATCATCACGACCATCACCTCTACCATCATTACCACCACCATCATCATCACAACCATTATTATTATCATCATCACCGCCATCATCATCACCACCAACATTATCAACATCATCAACATCACCCATTAATACCATCAACACCACCATCGTCCTCTTCAACGTCATCATCATCTCTCATTATCATCATCTCTTATCATCATCATCTCTCATTATCATCATCTCTCATCATCACCATCATCATCATCATTACCACCATCATAATCGCCTTCAACATCACCATCAACATGTCCCTCATCATGTCATCATTGTCTTCTTTCATGCCATCTGATTGTGTTTTCAAGGTTCTGGAACTCTCTGTATTCATCATCGATGAAATCTTGAACATCCTGCTATCTAATCCTGGTCAGTGGCTTCCTGTCCTTAGAGAGCATGCGCTGTTCGCATCTTTGGTTCAAGCCCTCGATATCTGTGTCAAGGTAAGGATATTAAACTAGTCATACTTATCAGTAACAGTATCGAGACCTAATGTTTGTTCTTATTAAAAGGGAACCTGAATGTGCCAAGGAAGTAATTAAGTTGAGAAAGAAAGTGTTTTAAAAGTGAGGAAATTAAATGCATTCAAAGTTAATTGATCATCTAGATTTTTCTATAAAAGTATAATATGCGTAACAGCCAAATTTGTCGCGCCACATCATTGGAAGAAATCGCGTAGTTCAAGTTATTAACCAATAAGACTAGATAGATGTTTCCACCTTTAAAAACAGCACCGGCCTCCAAAACGAGACTAACTTCGTTTGAAGATACATTTACACAAAAACTGGTTTAATCAGCACCAAAACAATGCACTCTACCTTATATGGAGTGCACTCTAAGAAAACTTCGTTGGCAATCAGACAGACAGTCACACAGACAGCCGCACTGACAGTTAGACACATACAGTCACACAGTCAAGACAGACAGACAGACCAACTTGCAAAGCAAACAGAGAAATAGACAGTCAGACAGAGAAATACTCGGGCAGACATACATACATTAAAACCAGAAAGGCAGAGTTGCAGAGCATATACTCTCAAAGAAAGTCAGACACACAGACAGAAAGACAGACAGACAGACATACAGACAGACTGCAAACACATTTATCGTCGTATTTATTCATTCGTTTCAGACCAGAGAAAAGTTAGAATTTTCTGAGGCCGTTTTGCATCTGTTTCTATCGCTGTCCAGGATTCCTGTGGTAAGTACCGTATAAACAAAAGTATGATACGCACTGCTCATGCGCCACCTCGTACCCAGAGCCTGCGTTTCTTCTGGCCTGCGGCGAAGAACGAGGGCTCTGGCATAATCCATTTTTCGAGACCAGGATTTCTTGGACTTCCGGTATAAGAGCGCATGCGTTTAAAGACTTGCTAAAAATTTGAAAAAATATGTTCCCCATTTCTAATTTTTATTCTGATGGGAAGTTAACACAGAACTTTGTTTGAAAGTATGATTTTCATTGATTGTATTTCACTTCCGGAAAACTGCGCATGCGCCAAAAAATGGATTGTGCCAGAGCCCTCGTTCGTCGCCGCAGGCCATAAGAAACGTACGCTCTGGGCACGAGATTAGTTCGATTCCCGAACTTCTCATCACATGTGAGTAGAGTTTCAGCTTCTTTCCTTTTATTCGAAAGGAAAAAATTCTCAAAAATCAACTTCTAAATTTCAATGTAATCGTAGAACAAGAGCAACAGGTTTGTTAGCTACTGGCTATTAAGTGCTACCTTAGTTAAAGTATTTTTTGTGATATTTTCTACAGAGTGCAGAAGCCCTGGCCTTAAATAACTTGTCCCAGACTCTGTGTTTAGGAGTGGCTTCGTTGTTTAATACCGTGGAAGCTGAAAACAAGTCAGAGGTATGTTGCTATGGTAATCCTGAGAAACAATCGAACAAAACGCACGGGGGTTTGTGTGTTGAAAGCGCACAACGTTTTAACTTTTCTTTCATAATGATTCAATCCTATTGACGACTCTTAAAACTCCAGTGTATGTAGGATTAGCTTCGAATCCTTGAGTTGCTTGTTTTGTGATTCTAATTTTGACTTTTGTTCATATCAAACAATGAGTGTCAATGCTCTCTTTCCCGGTCTTTAAAAAAGGGACTGGGGAGAAGTTGATTTTTTTTTTTTTTTTTTTTTTTTCGTATTTTTTGTAGTTTTTTCTTGTTTTTCGTCTGCGTCAAACCCGTAAATGTCTCTCAGCCGTTTCGCCAGCCGACGAACACGCTTGTCCACCATCTTTGACCTCATGGGTAAAGACCCGCAATCCAAATATGGAATTATATGATTCCATATATGGAGTGACCTTTCTTAACTCCAACTTTGACACTAATGTATGGAGCAAAACTTGATATGTACCGACCTCAGAAGTGAAGCAAAGCCCCCATACACTGGAGTTCTAAGAGTCGCCAATTGTCATTCTATGTACAACAATGATTCTTTGTTACTTATTTGTAAACGAGGGTGTTGTGTGTTGCTTTGAAAAAACAGCTAATTTTTTTCAACTCCATCTTTGGTTTTTACCAACATTGAACTCCCATCAAATCCCATTCTGCTGGGATTGAACCACACTGTCATACAACAATACAAGCACCTCTCTACCCTCCCCTCCCCCTCGTATCCCACCTTGATGTTTTCCCTCTTTAACACAGGGTTCCCATCAACGGCTAACAACATCCATTCAGGTCGGTGAATCCAATGTATCCATCTCATCTCGTAATGACTGGAATAAGGTTTGGCACCTCAGTTTATCAGTGATGGCATCCATGTTACGCACCTTACGACATGGATTCCTAAAAGAAGCGTTAGACTTTGCCGGGGTTCATCGAGAGAGACTGGCACGAGCCATGGATATGATCCGTGGGTCCCAGTCCACCGAGGCGCTACAGGAGGCCGAAGACGTGACAGTGTTTCTGTTTGAGCTTGGTCATTTTGCCAAGGAATGGAGATTTGGTCTTCTAGATGTGCTAGAACTTTTACTGGTAATGGGATGTTACAACTGATTTCATTGTTACCCGCTGATCGACATATTTTTTCATGACAAGTTAATGGGCAATAGAATACCGTCAATTAGATAAACGGTGCACATGTATATTTACGTTTGCGTCACCAAATAGGCCTTTTGCAACAGCAGGTCAGTTGACCCCCCCCCCCCCCCCCCCCCCTTCAAAGCTTACCATCCAGCATATTTTCGCACACTAAACCTTATAAAGTATTTCGTTCTAAATTTAATGCCATTTCTCCTATAGTCAAAATTATAAACTAAAATTTTGCGTTCTTTCTCTCGAGTTTTTGTTGTTATTGTTTTCTTTAATTCCCAGGCATTTTAACGTTAAGATGATACAATTTTTCCTAAAAGGACAGGTTGTAAAAATCTAGTTAAACAACGCTTGCACTCGTATGCTATTAAAAGACTTTAACCACCCCAAGACCGTTGTTAGACTCATCTATTTATCTAGATATCTGAATACTCGTTTGTACCTCTGTTTACTTCAGGCTCGTGTTGGAGTGCTATGCCAGACTTGTATCGCTTTACTGACTCATCCCAGACTTCTAGCACATCTCTTGGAGGTAAGATATATCAGTATAAAAAGCAAACAGACTACCATTCATTTTAGACGCCCTCATTTCTTTGTCTTTCTGTTTTCATTTATACATTGATTCGACCATCCCTGCCTTCCTTCCTTCCTTCCTTCCCTCCCTCCCTCCCTCCTTCCTTCCTTCCTTCCTTCCTTCCATCCTTCCTACCCTCCTTCCTTCCTTCCTTCCCTCCCTCCCTCCCTCCTTCCTTCCTTCCTTCCATCCTTCCTACCCTCCTTCCTTCCTTCCCTCCTTCCTTCCCTCCTTCCTTCCCTCCTTCCTTCCTTCCTTCCTTCCTTCCTTCCTTCCCTCCTTCCTTCCTTCCTTATCCTTTCTGCCTTTCGTTCATTCTGTCCTTCCTTCTTTCCTTTCCTCCTTCCTTCCTTCCTTCCTCCCTCCCTCCCTCCCTCCCTCCCTCCCTTCCTTCCTTCTTGCCTTCCTTCCTTCTTTCTTCCCTTCATTATCCTTTCTTCATTTTCTTACGTTCGTTCTGTCCTTAAGATATATAAATCATTATCTTTATCGTTTTCCAGTTATCCGCGGGAAACCCTCTCCAGAAGGGATCCCAGCCCTTATCATACCTCAGCCAATCACTGAGCAGTTCGTTCTCCGCCCGTGAGTTGCTACGTACCTATTCATACGCTGACGAAGACACGTTCAGGAACAACCCCGTGGTATCTAGTACACAAACCAAGTAAGTGAATAACCTGTGTGTGTTTAGTTGAAGGAAATGTGCACAGAAGACGAGAAGAGCGTTAGGAGAAGCATGACGCGTTGCAAGACTATTAAGCACAGGTTTTTTGAGAAGACTTGGAAAGCGCGCACGTGTGGAGTTGTGAGGTAATGGGGATTGGCAGAACACGAGAATATCCTCTGTCGGATGGAAATATTTTTTCTTGTGTTTTTATTAACAGGTTGTTGAAAATCCTTTGTAATTCTCTTGCGATGTTAAGGCAGTTTACACCAGACCTCTGTGAGATACTACTAGATGAGGTAATCCTATTTATTTTTCCCATACCATTAATGCCATCCATTTACCATCCCATCCATTATTTAATCCCAAATATTCATCCCCTTATCTACCTGTACATTCATCCATCCATCCATCCATCCATCCATCCATCCATCCATCCATCCATCCATCCATCCATCCATCTATTCATCCATTCATCCATCCATCCATCCATCCATCCATCTTATTATCCATTCATCCATCTATCCACCCATTATCCATCCATCCATCAGTCTCATTGAGCCTTGGTACTTATTTTTCTAGGGGATGGACATAGAAGATAACCTACCAATAGCAACTCTAGGATTCAGCTCGCCTGCCATCGACCGTGAGGAACCTCTTTCGTTTGGTACTCTCTTGGCATGTTTAAATATGTGCCTTACCAACCTCAGTCCGGTAAATACACCATTAGATCTGAGTGTTGAATCAAATGTCTAATAACTGTGTAAAACGTTCGTTTCGTGACGTGACGTGGTATGGCGTACCATGATGTGACTTACCGTGAAGTGCCTTGACGTGCCGTGCCATGATGTGACGCGACGTGACGTGCCGTGCCATGATGTGACGTGACGTGACGTGCCGTGCCATGATGTGACGTGCCATGATGTGACGTGCCATGATATGACGTGCCATGATGTAACGTGCCATGATGTGACGTGACGTGACGTGCCGTGCCATGATGTGACGTGACGTGACGTGACTTGTCATGATGTGACGTGCCATGATGTGACGTGACGTGACGTGCCGTGCCATGATGTGACGTGACGTGACGTGACTTGTCATGATGTGACGTGCCATGATGTGACGTGCCATGATGTGACGTGACGTGGCCATGCTGTGCTATTGTGCGTGACAGCATTTTAAGTCGTGCTTGGTTGAATGGACAATCTTTTAACAGTCTTGTAACGTGTCCGTGTTGTTTTTGTTTCAGGGTGATGTGCGGTCTCCTGTCAAATCCCCTGTCAAGACTCTATCAGAAACCCTTCCCAAGTAAGTCCTTCAACCTCTTCTATATCACATTCTGGTTGGATGACCAGATTTCACGTACCGTGATTGGCCCAGTGATGTTGATCTTTGACGTTACCGTGACGTCACCATGTCTGAACATCCTGTTTAACAAACTCCATCGTTGATTCAACAGATTTCTCTTAATGTTTGCTATGGAGAATGCATTGGTCTTGGCATTGTCACAGGCGTCCCGTTATCTTCGGGATCCATCAGTTGACCCGCGGGTCAAGCAGCTTCTAAAGAGAGAGCTTGGAAGCGAACTGGTAGGTATTGGTAATTAGAGTACGTAATTCCAGTCACCTTATAGCAATCTTATGTTACGTTGCGTGACATGATAATTGATTGCGTGAACTTGTGTCATGCGCAGACGTTGTGTGCGCCTTGCTTGAAATCCTTGCTTTATATTATCTTAATTATAATTATAATAATAATAATAATAATAAAGATAATAAATAAAGATATCGGTTATTGGGTATATCTTATAAAGGCGTTATTTTTCATATCTGGCCGCTATTTTCGTATAAACATGCGATGGATGTAAAAGAACCACTGAGGACGTAAAGAAACCCTGGCAGTGACCACCATCAGTGTCTACACTTCATACTAACCATCTCTCATGCTTGTAAATTGCATAAAAAGAAGTCTGAAATTCACAACTCAATAAAAAGCACCTTTGATCATACCGGTATAGATTGGACTTCATATTAAATCATCGATCACTATCATTAATATTATATTAATGTCATTAATAATTCTAGGGTCATTTCCTGGGTGGCCTAAACCGCCATTTTGTAAGGCGTGGTCTCCCTCCTTCACCATTAAGCGACCGAGCCAGCCCGAGTACATCAAGTAAGAAGACACCAACAAAGCACCCTGCATTCAGCGAAGTACCAGAACAAAAGTTATTCAAACTAGCAGACTTGTATGTTAAAAAACTACTGCGGTAAACGAAAAAAAATAGATATCATATATAAGTTGACTGTCAGCACACGGTGTAACGCGTTGAGATGCACACTTTCGACACGAGATAGACGACTAGATCATAAAGCCTGTTGTGAACAAGGAATACTCGATGGTGAATTCTCCAATACCTGAACAACTATCTTTTCCGAGGTTGTAAAAAAGACTTGGTCAAGTTGTCATTGCGTTGCATTGTGGGACTACTTTAGGGAAAATTTTTCGATGATGTAGTTTATTTGGCGCTCTGAAATACTCCCACAATGCACTGCAGTGTCCACTCGACCCATTTCCCTCTCCACCTCAGAATAGCTGATATAGATTTGTTTTTTATGTTGAAGAGCCTGCACTCTTTGTTCTACAACGAAGGAATTTCAACCAATTCAGTTTATTTTCTTATTGGCTACTTTAGAATTCCCAATAAGATATTATTATAAATATATCTAAGACTCTGTTGAATGAACCAAAACAACTTGCTTTACATAAATAAAACTTTCTATCAATGAATCATTTTCTCATCAATATTATAGGTTTTCTTCATATATGATCGATTTTCAGACCTTTGGAAAAGATATCCATTATTTATGAGGGATGCGAAATAGGTCATTTTTGGCCATTTTTGGGCAAAAAGCATGGACTATAGCCCATGGTTTTGGTCGATTTTGGCCCATTTTCACACCTTTTCAAAAGATATGCATTATTTATGAGGGATGCAAAATAGGTCATTTTTGGGCAAAAAGCATGGACTATAGCGCATGGTTTTGGTCGATTTTGGCCCATTTTCACACCTTTTCAAAAGATATGCATTATTTATGAAGGATGCAAAATAGGTCATTTTTGCCCCTTTTTGAGCAAAAAGCATGGACTATAGCCCATGGTTTTGATTGATTTGGCCCATTTTGACACCTTTTCAAAATATATTCATTATTTATTAGTGGTGCAAAATAGGTCATTTTTGGGCAAAAATCATGGACTATAGCCCATGGTTTTGGTCGACCTTGGCCCATTTTCACACCTTTTCAAAAGATATGCATTATTTATGAGTGGTGCAAAATAGGTCATTTTTGGGCAAAAATCATGGACTATAGCCCATGGTTTTGGTCGATTTTGGCCCATTTTCACACCTTTTCAAAAGATATGCATTATTTATGAGTAGTGCAAAATAGGTCATTTTTGGGCAAAAAGCATGGACTATAGCCCATGGTTTTGGTCGATTTTGGCCAATTTTCACACCTTTTCAAAAGATATGTATTATTTATGAGGGATGCAAAATAGGTCATTTTTAGCCCTTTTTGAGCAAAAAGCATGAACTATAGCCCATGGTTTTGGTCGATTTTGCCCCATTTTCACGGCTTTTCAAAAGATATGCATCATTAATAAAGGATGCAAAATAGGTCATTTTTAGCCCTTTTTGAGCAAAAAGCATGGACTATAGCCCATGGTTTTGATCGATTTTGGCCCATTTTCACACCTTTCAAAAGATATGCAGCATTAATGAGGGGTGCAAAATAGGTCATTTTTGGCCATTTTTGGGCAAAAAGCATGGACTATAGCCCATGGTTTTGGTCGATTTTGGCCCATTTTCACACCTTTTCAAAAGATATGCATTATTTATGAGGGATGCAAAATAGGTCATATTTGGGCAAAAAGCATGGACTATAGCCCATGGTTTTGATCGATTTTGGCCCATTTTCACACCTTTTCAAAAGATATGCATTATTTATGATGGATGCAAAATAGGTCATTTTTGGCCATATTTGAGCAAAAAGCATGGACTATAGCCCATGGTTTTGGTCGATTTCGGCCCATTTTCACACCTTTTCAAAAGATATGCATTATTTATGAGTGGTTCAAAATAGGTCATTTTTGGGCAAAAGGCATGGACTATAGCCCATGGTTATGGTCGATTTTGGCCCATTTTCACACCTTTGGAAAAGATATGCATTATTTATGAAGGATGTAAAACAGGTCATTTTTGGGCAAAAGGCATGGACTATAGCCCATGTTTTTGGTCGATTTTGGCCCATTTTCACACCTTTTCAAAAGATATGCATTATTTATGAGTGGTGCAAAATAGGTCATTTTTGGGCAAAAAGCATGGACTATAGTCAATTGGTTTTGGTCGATTTTGGCCCATTTTCACACCTTTTCAAAAGATATGCATAATTTATGAGTGGTGCAAAATAGGTCATTTTTGGGCAAAAAGCATGGACTATAGCCCATGGTTTTGGTCGATTTTGGCCCATTTTCACACCTTTTCAAAAGATATGTATTATTTATGAGGGATGCAAAATAGGTCATTTTTAGCCCTTTTTGAGCAAAAAGCATGAACTATAGCCCATGGTTTTGGTCGATTTTGGCCCATTTTCACGGCTTTTCAAAAGATATGCATCATTAATAAGGATGCAAAATAGGTCATTTTTAGCCCTTTTTGAGGCAAAAAGCATGGACTATAGCCCATGGTTTTGTTCGATTTTGGCCCATTTTCACACCTTTTCAAAAGATATGCAGCATTAATGAGGGGTGCAAAATAGGTCATTTTTGGCCATTTTTGGGCAAAAAGCATGGACTATATCCCATGGTTTTAGTCGATTTTGGCCCATTTTCACACCTTTTCAAAAGATATGCATTATTTATGAGGGATGCAAAATAGGTCATATTTGGGCAAAAAGCATGGACTATAGCCCATGGTTTTGATCGATTTCGGCCCATTTTCACACCTTTTCAAAAGATATGCATTATTTATGAAGGATGCAAAATAGGTCATTTTTGGGCAAAAAGCATGGACTATAGCGCATGGTTTTGGTCGATTTTGGCCCATTTTCACACCTTTTCAAAAGATATGCATTATTTATGAAGGATGCGAAATAGGTCATTTTTGCCCCTTTTTGAGCAAAAAGCATGGACTATAGCCCATGGTTTTGATCGATTTTTGGCCCATTTTCACACGTTTTCAAAAGATATGCATTATTATGAGTGGTGCAAAATAGGTCATTTTTGGGCAAAAAGCATGGACTATAGCCCATGGTTTTGGTCGACTTTGGCCCATTTTCACACCTTTTCAAAAGATATGCATTATTTATGAGTGGTGCAAAATAGGTCATTTTTGGGCAAAAAGCATGGACTATAGCCAATTGGTTTTGGTCGATTTTGGCCCATTTTCACACCTTTTCAAAAGATATGCATTATTTATGAGTGGTGCAAAATAGGTCATTTTTGGGCAAAAATCATGGACTATAGCCCATGGTTTTGGTCGATTTTGGCCCATTTTCACACCTTTTCAAAAGATATGCATTATTTATGAGTGGTGCAAAATAGGTCATTTTTGGGCAAAAGGCATGGACTATAGCCCATGGTTTTGGTCGATTTTGGCCCATTTTCACATCTTTTCAAAAGATATGTATTATTTATGAGGGATGCAAAATAGGTTATTTTTGGCCATTTTTGGGTAAAAAGCATGGACTATAGCCCATGGTTTTGATCGATTTTGGCCCATTTTCACACCTTTTCAAAAGATATGCATTATTTATGAAGGATGCAAAATAGGTCATTTTTGGGCAAAAAGCATGGACTATAGCGCATGGTTTTGGTAGATTTTGGCCCATTTTCACACCTTTTCAAAAGATATGCATTATTTATGAAGGATGCAAAATAGGTCATTTTTGCCCCTTTTTGAGCAAAAAGCATGGACTATAGCCCATGGTTTTGATCGATTTTGGCCCATTTTCACACGTTTTCAAAAGATATGCATTATTTATGAGTGGTGCAAAATAGGTCATTTTTGGGCAAAAAGCATGGACTATAGCCCATGGTTTTGGTCGACTTTGGCCCATTTTCACACCTTTTCAAAAGATATGCATTATTTATGAGTGGTGCAAAATAGGTCATTTTTGGGCAAAAGCATGGACTATAGCCAATTGGTTTTGGTCGATTTTGGCCCATTTTCACACCTTTTCAAAAGATATGCATTATTTATGAGTGGTGCAAAATAGGTCATTTTTGGGAAAAAATCATGGACTATAGCCCATGGTTTTGGTCGATTTTGGCCCATTTTCACACCTTTTCAAAAGATATGCATTATTTATGAGTGGTGCAAAATAGGTCATTTTTGGGCAAAAAGCATGGACTATAGCCCATGGTTTTGGTCGATTTTGGCCCATTTTCACATCTTTTCAAAAGATATGTATTATTTATGAGGGATGCAAAATAGGTCATTTTTAGCCCTTTTTGAGCAAAAAGCATGAACTATAGCCCATGGTTTTGGTCGATTTTGGCCCATTTTCACGGCTTTCAAAAGATATGCATCATTAATAAAGGATGCAAAATAGGTCATTTTTAGCCCTTTTTGAGCAAAAAGCATGGACTATAGCCCATGGTTTTGATCGATTTTGGCCCATTTTCACACCTTTTCATAAGATATGCATTATTTATGAAGGATGCAAAATAGGTCATTTTTGGCCATTTTTGGGCAAAAAGCATGGACTATAGCCCATGGTTTTGATCGATTTTGGCCCATTTTCACACCTTTTCAAAAGATATGCATTATTTATGAAGGATGCAAAATAGGTCATTTTTGCCCCTTTTTGAGCAAAAAGCATGGACTATAGCCCATGGTTTTGATCGATTTTGGCCCATTTTCACACCTTTTCAAAAGATATGCAGCATTAATGAGGGGTGCAAAATAGGTCATTTTTGGTCATTTTTGGGCAAAAAGCATGGACTATAGCCCATGGTTTTGATCGATTTTGGCCCATTTTCACACCTTTTCAAAAGATATGCATTATTTATGAAGGATGCAAAATAGGTCATTTTTGGCCATTTTTGGGCAAAAAGCATGGACTATAGCCCATGGTTTTGGTCGATTTCGGCCCATTTTCACACCTTTTCAAAAGATATGCATTATTTATGAGTGGTTCAAAATAGGTCATTTTTGGGCAAAAGGCATGGACTATAGCCCATGGTTATGGTCGATTTTGGCCCATTTTCACACCTTTGGAAAAGATATGCATTATTTATGAAGGATGTAAAACAGGTCATTTTTGGCCATTTTTGGGCGAAAGGCATGGACTATAGCCCATGTTTTTGGTCGATTTTGGCCCATTTTCACACCTTTTCAAAAGATGCATTATTTATGAGGCATGCAGAATACGTCATTTTTGCCCCTTTTTGAGCAAAAAGCATGGACTATAGCCCATGGTTTTGATCAATTTTGGCCAATTTTCACACCTTTTCAAAAGATATGCATTATTTATGAAGGATGCAAAATAGGTCATTTTTGGGCAAAAAGCATGGACTATAGCCCATGGTTGTGATCGATTTTGGCCCATTTTCACACCTTTTCAAAAGATATGCATTATTTATGAAGGATGCAAAATAGGTTATTTTTGGCCATTTTTGGGTAAAAAGCATGGACTATAGCCCATGGTTTTGGTCGATTTTGGCCCATTTTCACACCTTTTCAAAAGATATGCATTATTTATGAGTGGTGCAAAATAGGTCATTTTTGGGCAAAAAGCATGGACTATAGCGCATGGTTTTGATCGATTTTGGCCCATTTTCACACCTTTTCAAAAGATATGCATTATTTATGAGTGGTTCAAAATAGGTCATTTTTGGGAAAAAAGCATGGACTATAGCCCATGGTTTTGGTCGATTTTAGCCCATTTTCACACCTTTTCAAAAGATATGCAGCATTAATGAGGGGTGCAAAATAGGTCATTTTTGGCCATTTTTGGGCAAAAAGCATGGACTATAGCCCATGGTTTTGGTCGATTTTGCCCCATTTTAACGGCTTTTCAAAAGATATGCATCATTAATAAAGGATGCAAAATAGGTCATTTTTAGCCCTTTTTGAGCAAAAAGCATGGACTATAGCCCATGGTTTTGATCGATTTTGGCCCATTTTCACACCTTTTCAAAAGATATGCAGCATTAATGAGGGGTGCAAAATAGGTCATTTTTGGCCATTTTTGGGCAAAAAGCATGGACTATAGCCCATGGTTTTGGTCGATTTTGGCCCATTTTCACACCTTTTCAAAAGATATGCATTATTTATGAGGGATGCAAAATAGGTCATATTTGGGCAAAAAGCATGGACTATAGCCCATGGTTTTGATCGATTTTGGCCCATTTTCACACCTTTTCAAAAGATATGCATTATTTATGAAGGATGCAAAATAGGTCATTTTTGGCCATATTTGGGCAAAAAGCATGGACTATAGCCCATGGTTTTGGTCGATTTAGGCCCATTTTCACACCTTTTCAAAAGATATGCATTATTTATGAGTGGTTCAAAATAGGTCATTTTTGGGCAAAAGGCATGGACTATAGCCCATGGTTATGGTCGATTTTGGCCCATTTTCACACCTTTGGAAAAGATATGCATTATTTATGAAGGATGTAAAACAGGTCATTTTTGCCCCTTTTTGAGCAAAAAGCATGGACTATAGCCCATGGTTTTGATCGATTTTGGCCCATTTTCACACCTTTTCAAAAGATATGCATTATTTATGAGTGGTGCAAAATAGGTCATTTTTGGGCAAAAAGCATGGACTATAGCCCATGGTTTTGGTCGACTTTGGCCCATTTTCACACCTTTTCAAAAGATATGCATTATTTATGAGTGGTGCAAAATAGGTCATTTTTGGGCAAAAAGCATGGACTATAGTCAATTGGTTTTGGTCGATTTTGGCCCATTTTCACACCTTTTCAAAAGATATGCATTATTTATGAGTGGTTCAAAATAGGTCATTTTTGGGAAAAAAGCATGGACTATAGCCCATGGTTTTGGTCGATTTTGGCCCATTTTCACACCTTTTCAAAAGATATGCATTATTTATGAGTGGTGCAAAATAGGTCATTTTTGGGCAAAAAGCATGGACTATAGTCAATTGGTTTTGGTCGATTTTGGCCCATTTTCACACCTTTTCAAAAGATATGCATTATTTATGAGTGGTGCAAAATAAGTCATTTTTGGGCAAAAAGCATGGACTATAGCCCATGGTTTTGGTCGATTTTGGCCCATTTTCACACCTTTTCAAAAGATATGTATTATTTATGAGGGATGCAAAATAGGTCATTTTTAGCCCTTTTTGAGCAAAAAGCATGAACTATAGCCCATGGTTTTGGTCGATTTTGCCCCATTTTCACGGCTTTTCAAAAGATATGCATCATTAATAAAGGATGCAAAATAGGTCATTTTTAGCCCTTTTTGAGCAAAAAGCATGGACTATAGCTCATGGTTTTGATCGATTTTGGCCCATTTTCACACCTTTTCAAAAGATATGCAGCATTAATGAGGGGTGCAAAATAGGTCATTTTTGGCCATTTTTGGGCAAAAAGCATGGACTATAGCCCATGGTTTTGGTCGATTTTGGCCCATTTTCACACCTTTTCAAAAGATATGCATTATTTATGAGGGATGCAAAATAGGTCATATTTGGGCAAAAAGCATGGACTATAGCCCATGGTTTTGATCGATTTTGGCCCATTTTCACACCTTTTCAAAAGATATGCATTATTTATGAAGGATGCAAAATAGGTCATTTTTGGCCATTTTTGGGCAAAAAGCATGGACTATAGCCCATGGTTTTGGTCGATTTCGGCCCATTTTCACACCTTTTCAAAAGATATGCATTATTTATGAGTGGTTCAAAATAGGTCATTTTTGGGCAAAATGCATGGACTATAGCCCATGGTTATGGTCGATTTTGGCCCATTTTCACACCTTTGGAAAAGATATGCATTATTTATGAAGGATGTAAAACAGGTCATTTTTGTCCATTTTTGGGCAAAAGGCATGGACTATAGCCCATGTTTTTGGTCGATTTTGGCCCATTTTCACACCTTTTCAAAAGATGCATTATTTATGAGGCATGCAAAATACGTCATTTTTGCCCTTTTTGAGCAAAAAGCATGGACTATAGCCCATGGTTTTGATCAATTTTGGCCAATTTTCACACCTTTTCAAAAGATATGCATTATTTATGAAGGATGCAAAATAGGTCATTTTTGGGCAAAAAGCATGGACTATAGCCCATGGTTGTGATCGATTTTGGCCCATTTTCACACCTTTTCAAAAGATATGCATTATTTATGAAGGATGCAAAATAGGTTATTTTTGGCCATTTTTGGGTAAAAAGCATGGACTATAGCCCATGGTTTTGGTCGATTTTGGCCCATTTTCACACCTTTTCAAAAGATATGCATTATTTATGAGTGGTGCAAAATAGGTCATTTTTGGGCAAAAAGCATGGACTATAGCGCATGGTTTTGGTCGATTTTGGTCCATTTTCACACCTTTTCAAAAGATATGCATTATTTATGAGTGGTTCAAAATAGGTCATTTTTGGGCAAAAAGCATGGACTATAGCCCATGGTTTTGGTCGATTTTGGCCCATTTTCACACCTTTTCAAAAGATATGCATTATTTATGAGGGATGCAAAATAGGTCATTTTTGGCCATTTTTGAGCAAAAAGCATGGACTATAGCCCATGGTTTTGATCGATTTTGGCCCATTTTCACACCTTTTCATAAGATATGCATTATTTATGAAGGATGCAAAATAGGTCATTTTTGGCCATTTTTGGGCAAAAAGCATGGACTATAGCCCATGGTTTTGATCGATTTTGGCCAATTTTCACACCTTTTCAAAAGATATGCATTATTTATGAAGGATGCAAAATAGGTCATTTTTGGGCAAAAAGCATGGACTATAGCCCATGGTTGTGATCGATTTTGGCCCATTTTCACACCTTTTCAAAAGATATGCATTATTTATGAAGGATGGATATTAGGTCATTTTTGGCCATTTTTGGGCAAAAAGCATGTCCTATACCCCATGGTTTTGATCGATTATTTGGCCCATTTTCACACCTTTTCAAAAGATATGCATTATTTATGAGGGATGCAAAATAGGTCATATTTGGGCAAAAAGCATGGACTATAGCCCATGGTTTTGATCGATTTTGGCCCATTTTCACACCTTTTCAAAAGATATGCATTATTTATGAAGGATGCAAAATAGGTCATTTTTGGCCATTTTTGGGCAAAAAGCATGGACTATAGCCCATGGTTTTGGTCGATTTCGGCCCATTTTCACACCTTTTCAAAAGATATGCATTATTTATGAGTGGTTCAAAATAGGTCATTTTTGGGCAAAAGGCATGGACTATAGCCCATGGTTATGGTCGATTTTGGCCCATTTTCACACCTTTGGAAAAGATATGCATTATTTATGAAGGATGTAAAACAGGTCATTTTTGGCCATTTTTGGGCAAAAGGCATGGACTATAGCCCATGTTTTTGGTCGATTTTGGCCCATTTTCACACCTTTTCAAAAGATGCATTATTTATGAGGCATGCAAAATACGTCATTTTTGCCCCTTTTTGAGCAAAAAGCATGGACTATAGCCCATGGTTTTGATCAATTTTGGCCAATTTTCACACCTTTTCAAAAGATATGCATTATTTATGAAGGATGCAAAATAGGTCATTTTTGGGCAAAAAGCATGGACTATAGCCCATGGTTGTGATCGATTTTGGCCCATTTTCACACCTTTTCAAAAGATATGCATTATTTATGAAGGATGCAAAATAGGTTATTTTTGGCCATTTTTGGGTAAAAAGCATGGACTATAGCCCATGGTTTTGGTCGATTTTGGCCCATTTTCACACCTTTTCAAAAGATATGCATTATTTATGAGTGGTGCAAAATAGGTCATTTTTGGGCAAAAAGCATGGACTATAGCGCATGGTTTTGGTCGATTTTGGTCCATTTTCACACCTTTTCAAAAGATATGCATTATTTATGAGTGGTTCAAAATAGGTCATTTTTGGGCAAAAAGCATGGACTATAGCCCATGGTTTTGGTCGATTTTGGCCCATTTTCACACCTTTTCAAAAGATATGCATTATTTATGAGGGATGCAAAATAGGTCATTTTTGGCCATTTTTGAGCAAAAAGCATGGACTATAGCCCATGGTTTTGATCGATTTTGGCCCATTTTCACACCTTTTCATAAGATATGCATTATTTATGAAGGATGCAAAATAGGTCATTTTTGGCCATTTTTGGGCAAAAAGCATGGACTATAGCCCATGGTTTTGATCGATTTTGGCCAATTTTCACACCTTTTCAAAAGATATGCATTATTTATGAAGGATGCAAAATAGGTCATTTTTGGGCAAAAAGCATGGACTATAGCCCATGGTTGTGATCGATTTTGGCCCATTTTCACACCTTTTCAAAAGATATGCATTATTTATGAAGGATGGATATTAGGTCATTTTTGGCCATTTTTGGGCAAAAAGCATGTCCTATACCCCATGGTTTTGATCGATTATTTGGCCCATTTTCACACCTTTTCAAAAGATATGCATTATTTATGAGTGGTGCAAAATAGGTCATTTTTGGGCGAAAAGCATGGACTATAGCCCATGGTTTTGGTCGATTTTGGCCCATTTTCACACCTTTTCAAAAGATATGCATTATTTATGAGTGGTTCAAAATAGGTCATTTTTGGGCAAAAAGCATGGACTATAGCCCATGGTTTTGGTCGATTTTGGCCCATTTTCACACCTTTTCAAAAGATATGCATTATTTATGAGTGGTTCAAAATAGGTCATTTTTGGGCAAAAAGCATGGACTATAGCCCATGGTTTTGGTCGATTTTGGCCCATTTTCACACCTTTTCAAAAGATATGCATTATTTATGAGGGATGCAAAATAGGTCATTTTTGGCCATTTTTGAGCAAAAAGCATGGACTATAGCCCATGGTTTTGATCGATTTTGGCCCATTTTCACACCTTTTCATAAGATATGCATTATTTATGAAGGATGCAAAATAGGTCATTTTTGGCCATTTTTGGGCAAAAAGCATGGACTATAGCCCATGGTTTTGATCGATTTTGGCCAATTTTCACACCTTTTCAAAAGATATGCATTATTTATGAAGGATGCAAAATAGGTCATTTTTGGGCAAAAAGCATGGACTATAGCCCATGGTTGTGATCGATTTTGGCCCATTTTCACACCGTTTCAAAAGATATGCATTATTTATGAAGGATGGATATTAGGTCATTTTTGGCCATTTTTGGGCAAAAAGCATGGACTATAGCCCATGGTTTTGGTCAATTTTGGCCCATTTTCACACCTTTTCAAAAGATATGCATTATTTATGAGTGGTGCAAAATAGGTCATTTTTGGGCAAAAAGCATGGACTATAGCCCATGGTTTTGGTCGATTTTGGCCCATTTTCACACCTTTTCAAAAGATATGCATTATTTATGAGTGGTGCAAAATAGGTCATTTTTGGGCGAAAAGCATGGACTATAGCCCATGGTTTTGGTCGATTTTGGCCCATTTTCACACCTTTTCAAAAGATATGCATTATTTATGAGTGGTTCAAAATAGGTCATTTTTGGGCAAAAAGCATGGACTATAGCCCATGGTTTTGGTCGATTTTGGCCCATTTTCACACCTTTTCAAAAGATATGCATTATTTATGAGGGATGCAAAATAGGTCATTTTTGGCCATTTTTGAGCAAAAAGCATGGACTATAGCCCATGGTTTTGATCGATTTTGGCCCATTTTCACACCTTTTCATAAGATATGCATTATTTATGAAGGATGCAAAATAGGTCATTTTTGGCCATTTTTGGGCAAAAAGCATGGACTATAGCCCATGGTTTTGATCGATTTTGGCCCATTTTCACACCTTTTCAAAAGATATGCATTATTTATGAAGGATGCAAAATAGGTCATTTTTGGGCAAAAAGCATGGACTATAGCCCATGGTTGTGATCGATTTTGGCCCATTTTCACACCTTTTCAAAAGATATGCATTATTTATGAAGGATGGATATTAGGTCATTTTTGGCCATTTTTGGGTAAAAAGCATGGACTATAGCCCATGGTTTTGGTCAATTTTGGCCCATTTTCACGCCTTTTCAAAAGATATGCATTATTTATAAGTGGTGCAAAATAGGTCATTTTTGGGCAAAAAGCATGGACTATAGCCCATGGTTTTGGTCGATTTTGGCCCATTTTCACACCTTTTCAAAAGATATGCATTATTTATGAGTGGTGCAAAATAGGTCATTTTTGGGCGAAAAGCATGGACTATAGCCCATGGTTTTGGTCGATTTTGGCCCATTTTCACACCTTTTCAAAAGATATGCATTATTTATGAGGGATGCAAAATAGGTCATTTTTGGCCATTTTTGAGCAAAAAGCATGGACTATACCACATGGTTTTGGTCGATTTTGGCCAATTTTCACACCTTTTCATAAGATATGCATTATTTATGAAGGATGCAAAATAGGTCATTTTTGCCCCTTTTTGAGCAAAAAGCATGAACTATAGCCCATGGTTGTGATCGATTTTGGCCCATTTTCACACCTTTTCAAAAGATATGCATTATATATGGATGCAAAATAGGTCATTTTTGGCCATTTTTGGGCAAAAAGCATGGACTATAGCCCATGGTTTTGGTCGATTTTGGCCCATTTGCACACCTTTTCAAAAGATATGCATTATTTATGAGGGATACAAAATAGGTCATTTTTGTCCATTTTTGGGCAAAAAGCATGGACTAAAGCCCATGGTTTTGATCGAATTTGGCCCATTTTCACACCCTATGAAAAGATGTTTTTATTGCTCTGGTGCAACACAAGTCATGCAATGGTCTAACAGAGCGTTTGGGTAAATAAACTGGGTCTAACACACATAGTTGACAGTTCTCTGCGCGAAGTTCAAATGTAGCCCTGCTTTTGCATCAAAGAGAGATGAATGTTGAGCTGTTAAGGAAGGAGATATGGGAGTAATTGTCCAAGGTGTTAAAAAGAGGTCTCATTGATCATTGCAAGCTCACCATTCATCTTGCTTCGATGCATGGCTATTATTCAAGATTGGATAGGGAACTGTGAAAGGGATTATATTGGGTTTGTGTATTTACTGAAAATAATATTGACATGGTATAGAGTGCAAACAATATAATCGTGAAACTTTAGTAATACTAAATAGCACAATTTTATGCAAATTCCATTGTTTTCTATTGTTTAATTAGCACTATTTTGTACTATTTAGTATTTAGTGTTTCACAGATTAATAGTTTGCACTCTAGTATTGTTTGTTGTCGTATAAATTATGTTTGTTGCAGAAGATTAAAAAATGATAAGCTTTGAGTTAAATTTTTAGCAGTGATTAATTTTATTAGTAAGTAAAAGGATGTTTGCATTATGGCGTCAATTGACTCCTACTATACCAGAATCCTTTGCACGCTTTCTCTTGTTCTGTAAATTAGCACCAATCAATGCACTGTTTTATAATCACTATTTTCATGGCCAGGGAATAAAAATTGGAAGAAAGATTTGCAAAGCATTATGGTAGTGGGAGTCATATGTCATTATCATGTAAACATCCTATAGGACCCGCGAATACTTCTCATCCAACACACTCTACCGCCTCGTCTCACCAATACAAAATATCATAAATATTACAAAATACTATATATAGGTAGCAGAGTACATACCATTATATCCGTGAAACACTTTGTAAGAAATTGCACAAATTAGTAAGTTCATTAGACCTCAGTAGACCGTAGACCTTCAAAACTTTGCACTAATTTGTACAATTTTGTTACTAGCAACTTTTTCACGGATGTATGGTGTGAACTCTATCACTGGTGTTATATAGTTTACATGTATATCAGGGAAGAGTGAATACCATGGACACCCTACACCTAGTCTTTGTCATGCCCCTACCCTTCCCCCCCTGGCTTCCCACACCACAACGACCATCAAAGTGAGATCCCTGTGTAGTGATAGACAGCTCTTACTAGGAGCCAAGAAAATCTCATGATAATAAGTTACAAAGTTATGCATGCTCATTTGTCAAGACTGCTGAGAATTGCCAATGGAAATCTGGGTCTATATATTGTAGCAAAACTGGACAATGCGAAAATTATGAATCATGAAATGCTTCCAATTCTGGCCAGTGGTACCCCAAAATTAACACAGTTTTGGATATACGGTGTTTCTGCATGTAAAGTTGTGATCATGTTAGTTACAAAGTTATTTTTCAGACTCATCGAGGTAAGGTTCCCTGTCTTCCTCTGCCTATCCCTCTTGTTGAGGGCGTGGTCTTGCCCCCTCTACCCCTATTACTACGTAGACTTGCTCTGCTTGGTGCTTTGCTCGCTGTTGGTAAAAAAAAAATTATTCAAGTTCAAACAAAATGTTTCTACCTAGCCTTATAAAATAACAGTTATGAATCTGGCATTCTGATTGGTTGGAAATGTATGGTTTATGAGAGCACACAGCACATGTGCACACTTTCAGTTGCATCATTCCTATTCTAAATAATGCTCATTGTAATTTGTATTCTATAAACAAAAAAACCTGCTTGCTGTGCTGTGTGCTGTTATAAAGTATGCTGGGATTGGCAGAACATTTGAGAAGTGTTGAGAAGCACTCAGTTACAGGTCATCTCCTTCTCTTGTGTTCTGCCAACCTCCTTGTGCTTTATAACTGCAGACAGCACATATTTCGTCATCATAAAATAGGGTTGATTCTTACCTTGCTGTTGCTGTAGGCGAACTTTGTTAGTTTTGCAGTTTTCCATTAGATGGCTACGCCAAGCCTAAAATAAGCATATCTTTGATTAAAGCTTGATCTCGTTTCTGCAAGCCTAGAGAGATACTTTCTATTCTTTGGGTGCAACCATGTTTTAAAATCCCTCGAAATATAATAACGATGAAACAGCCAGCATATTGGTTGATCTAACAAGAGAAGCTAATGAAAAATGCTTTGTTATCATCAACCAAGATGGCGGCAATGACGTAACGTGCACATGCTCTATAGAGTGTGTGCAACCATGTGACTCAAAATCGCTTGAGATATGAATAACAATGAAACAGCCGCCATGTTGGTTGATCTAACAAGAGAAGCTAATGAAGAATGCTTTGTTATCGTCAACCAACAAATAAATAAAATAAAATAAAATAAATGGGATTTAACAGTGACATTTCTACAGAGTAGCTATTCGTCCACTGTAATTCCAATTGGAATTTAGGAGTTGATTTTTGCAGAGGGAGGAAAGCTGGAGAACCTGGAAAATCTTCGAAGCACAGGAGAGAACCAACAAACAACTCTACTCACATACGACACTGAGCTCAGCGGAACTCGAACTCGGGTCGCATTGATGAGAGGAGAGCTCTCTCACCGCTACATCACCTGTGCTTCCCAACATGGCAGCTACGATGTAACATGTAACCCAAGAATTGACATTGTTGCTGTTGCTGCTTTTGTTGTCATGGTTTTGTATAAAGAAGTTACAGCTTACACTAAACAAACCAACAAAGTCTTTACCTCTTCCTCTGGACCAACTACTGTTCGACACAAAGGACAGACACTGGCATCTTTACCACCTTTGGGTGCTGTAGAAAGAGATGAGACTATTAAAGCAAGTGTTATAATGCTGTACGGTAAAGAGATGAGTGAAAATAAATTAATTCCAAATTGAACGAGAACCATATAATTACCAATTAATAATATACGTTAACCATTAATAATGCACAAATTACTTTTTTCTGTTGTGTTATTGGTTAACAGCACTCCTCTTAGCCAATCATAATCAAGTACATTTTCCATGTATATTATTAACCTATTAACCCAATGAGAATGACCTACCAGCACAAGTGTTATCAGTGATGTGTTCTTCTAGATCAACAGTTAGTACCACATCTTTACATCTTGGACACTGACTAAACTTGTCTTTGGCATCACACTCGGTAACAAGATGTTCATTGAATCCTGAGACCTCTACCACCTGGCATAACAGAATGTCTTAATTAGTACATGTACAAATACAAAGTAAAATATTAAATGAATGAATGGATGGATGGATGGATGGATGGACAAAGGAATGAATAGATGGATGGATGAATAGATGGATGGAGGTAGGGATGAATGGATGGACGGATGGACAGATGGATGAATAGATGGTGGGAAGAATGGATATGGATGGATGCATAGAAGACTAAATGAGATGGGCAGTGGAATTGAATAGGATTTGATGGAATGATGAGATATTTTATTAAATGGATGACATTGATGGATGAATGGATGAAATGGGATAGGATGGCTTGGTAAATGAGTATCTGGATGAATGGATACACGGGTATGTGGATGAATAGATGGGTGAATGAATGGGTGAGTGGATGGATGGGTGGATGGGTGGGTGGATGAATGGGTGGGTGGATGGATGGGTGGATGGATGGATGAATGGGTGGGTGGGTGGATGGATGGATGGGTGGGTGGATGAATGGGTGGGTGGATGGATGAGTGGATGAATAGATGGGTGAATGAATGGGTGGATGGATGGGTGGATGGATGGATGGGTAGATGGATGGATGGGTTGATGGATGTGTGGGTGGATGGGTGGATGGATGGATGGGTGGATGGAAGGGTGGAGGAGTGGGTGGGTGGATGAATGGGTGGATGGGTGGGAGGATGAATGGGTGAGTGGATGGATGGGTGAATTCTCTTCAGTCTTGGAACAACCTGTTGCCTATCATCTTCTTTGGGTTTAACAACCATGTTTTACATAGGCCTTTACATATATACCCAAAGGCTTAATCAAGATCTATTAACATATTCATTACATTCATTACCTGTGAACAGTGATCACATCTCTTTAGCATTGGGCAGTTCTTCCAGTAATGAAGGTCCAGCATTTCTTCTGTAAAGGTTTCGTTTTGTTCCCCACAAAAGATACACATCCTAAATTAACAAAAAAAAAAAAGAACTCAAAACCACACTTAAAATTGTGCAGACATTTTTCAAAAGTAATATAATTATTATGGCAGAGACCTGATATAGAATCCCCCTCATCCCTCCCCAAAGCACCCCTATGCAGGTTAGGCCATGTTAGGTTGCTTTATAAACGCAATTATCAGCTGCATAATTTTTGTATCGATAAGAAAATTAAACAAATAAGAAACATACCTGTCCATATCAAGTGAAGGTTCTTCTGTAAAAAAAGAAAAATAAGAGAAAATCAGTTCAGCTTAATTACAGAACCGTGGTGCCTCTCTGGGGACTTGCTACAGTAATCAAATGTCATCACTTCAATGATGACACTGGTCAAATTATGTTATCACTCTACACATGATAGTAATATGAACAGCATTACATAATCAAATTACATCACTAATGATATAAGATGTTGTTATTGCATGACTTCATGTAGTCGGACTACGTCATAACTGTAAACATGATGTCATTGAATGACAGAGAGAATACAGGAAATATAGGGAGACACACAAACAAGTAACCTTTTCTTTTGTTTACTGGCCCAATATTGTCTCTTACAAACTGTGCTTTACTCTAGCAATACATCATCACTCTAAACATGACGTCATTGAATGGCAGAGAGAATACAGGAAATATAGGGAGACACACAACCAAGTAACCTTTTCTCTTGTTTACTGGCCCAATATTGTCTCTCTTACAAACTGTGCTTTACTCTAGCAATACGTCATCACTCTAAACATGATGTCATTGAATGACTGTTAAAAGCAACGATATATGACATATTGCAAAATTAAATCTTTATGAGATTGTTAATTAAATTAATATTAATAGATATTAAAATAATATTCTTTACCTTGCTTTTTCTTGTTTCCTTTGGATGGCTTGTTATCAGCAGCGCTAGCAGCAGCTGTTCCCTGCATCGATACATGACCGGAGAAAAAATTAGCAAATATCCTTTAGAACGATAGTGGGTCATAAAATAAATGTAGAATGAAAACTAACATCCATATTGGATGACAGGACATCATCTTTTCCTAGTGTTCTTATCCTCCAACATGACTGTAAAATAACTGACAAAACCACATGTAAAAACAAAAGAATGGGATACCTGTGACATGTCTCTTAGGGCCTGGAGTTGAGCTTGTAAGGCCTCAATCTGAAAAAAATGTATTGTTTAGTCGATGACCAAAACACATTGGCTAGAATACAAGCAACCTTAGTAAAGCTTAGAAGGATATTTTTTGGATGGACGTGGACTCCAAACATATAGTTTTTTTATTTAGCGATAGATTGGAATATTTAACAATTATTTGAAGAAGGCAAAGTGATTACCGGTGGAATATGTAAATATACAAATGCATATTTCTATATCCCTAAGTTTTCATTTTCTACCTGTTTCAATATTGTTAATATGTATTTTTCTTTTATGCTTTAACAAGTAAAGTAAAAGTAAAGCGAATTGAGATTTGTGGAACACGCTATATTAAGAATTTATTTTATTATTATTATTATTACTATTATTATTATCATTATTATTATTATTAAATGCTTACAAATACCAAAAGCAACAAAAGACGAAATAAACTAAAATTAGCACATTCATCAAAGTAAATTGGAGTACACATGATTTATTTTTACCTCCGCTTGCTTTTTCTTCTCAGCATTTTTCCTGTCAATTTTGGCTTGTGCCTGGAAAAGAGAGCAGTAACCAACTCCTTATCATAGACATATAATGTTTCCCATTTCAGACCATGTGTCATTCTCTTGAGATTAAGATTATTTGTTTGAGTCATATCAATATTCAGGTGTCTTCAGATGCACACCCATTAAACAAAGAAATGATATTCTAGGGAATGACATGGGGTCTGATATGGGAAAACATTACGCCCCAAGATGAAAGGGTTTTTAAAAACCACCAACATTGCCCCCTGACCTTACCCCACCCACCCACCCAAAAAAGGCCCCAGTTACCGTGGATACTTACTCGTCGTTCTGATTCGGTTGGTTTGCCATCAATTTTGTCGAAGCCATCAAATATTGATCGATATAATGGATTCTTTCTTGTGGCTGGTTCATCAGGTGGGAGGTATGATTTGATTGGCTCACCAACCTGAGAAGGGATAATATTAAGAATGTATCATCATTCATTCATCATCATTATCATTCAAATTTTAGCACCAAAAAATCAATCAATCAAAATCGTCATCAGGGTTATTGTCATCACCATCATCATCACCATCATCATCATTATCAACATCATCAACATCATCAACATCATCATCACCAACATTTTCAACATCATCATCATCATCAACATCATCATTATCAACATCATCATTATCAACATCATCACCATCAACATCATCACCTTCAACATCATTCATCAACATCATCACCATCAACATCATCACCTTCAACATCATTCATCAACATCACCATCAACATCATCAACATCATTCATCAACATCATTGACATCAACATCATCACCATCACAATCAACATTGCCATTACCATCATCACCATCATCACCATCATCACCACCATCATCCACCATCATCATCAACATCACCATCACCACCTTCAACATCATTTATCACCATCATTACTATGATCACAATAATTTTCCATCAGTACAATAAACATATATTGAATAACCCAAACTAGCAAACAGTGTTGAATAAGGAAACTCAATTTACCTTTTTGTACATTTCAAAAATCACATTAACAGCAGTGTCTCTGACTTCTCCATGGATATGATGAAGGGCTGGTTCAACCACCTGCAATCATTGTGATTAACATAAATTTATTGCCTTTTACACAAAACTATCTTCACAGCTACACAGAGTGCAGTTATCATGTGATAAATTATGATAAATTAAAGTGAATTGTAATGTGACTCATGCAAGATTTACACCAATGGGTGAAGAGAGCTGCCAAAATAAAAGGACCATACTGTTTTTGTTGCTGCTGTTGTTGTCATTGTTGTTGGTGTTGATGCTCTTTGTTGTCATCGTCGTTGGTGTTGATGCTCTTTGTTGTCATTGTTGCTGGTGTTGATGCTGTTTGTTGTCATTGTTGTTGGTGTTAATGCTGTTGTTGTTGGTGTTGATGCTCTTTGTTGTCATCGTTACTGGTGTTGATGCTGTTTGTTGTCATTGTTGTTGGTGTTGATGCTGTTGTTGTTGGTGTTGATGCTCTTTGTTGTCATTGTTGTTGCTGTTGATGCTGTTGTTGTTGGTGTTGATGCTCTTTGTTGTCATTGTTGCTGGTGTTGATGCTGTTTGTTGTCATTGTTGTTGGTGTTGATGCTGTTGTTGTTGGTGTTGATGCTCTTTGTTGTCATTGTTGTTGGTGTTGATGCTGTTGTTGTTGGTGTTGATGCTCTTTGTTGTCATTGTTGTTGGTGTTGATGTTGTTGTTGTTGGTGTTGATGCTGTTGTTGTTGGTGTTGATGCTATTTGTTGTCATTGTTGTTGGTGTTGATGCTGTTGTTGTTGGTGTTGATGCTCTTTGTTGTCATTGTTGTTGGTGTTGATGCTGTTGTTGGTGTTGATGCTGTTTGTTGTCATTTTTGTTGGTGTTGCTGCTGTTGTTGGTGTTGATGCTGTTTGTTGTCATTGTTGTTGGTGTTGATGCTGTTTATTGTTGTTGTTGATGCAGTTGTCGTTGGTGTTAATGCTGTTTGTTGTCATTGTTGGTGTTGCTGCTGGTGTTGTTGAAGGTGTTGCCATCGGTGGTAAAATGAAAATAAATAACTGCTCAGATATTCGATTCTGTGGGTGAAGTGAATATAATTTTTTGATGGTTTACCTGCATTAGAGCTGAAGAATGAAGGCTTCTGAAACAACAAAAACATTAATACATAAAATAATAATACAAGCTAGATGGAAATCCAGGGAAGCACAGGTTAGTGCACTCACCTCTCACCTCTGGAGTCTCAGGTTTGATTCCTGGACTCAACATCACATATATTAGTGAACCAAGGGTGGTGTAGTGGTAGTGCACTCATCTCTCAACTCTGAAGTCTCAGGTTTGATTCCTGGACTCAGCATCACATGTTAGTAGAGATTCCCTTCATTTTAGTTTATCTAGAAATAAAAAGGCTAAATACCCTGATTTATTTGTATCCAGTTCAAAAACCAGCAGCAGCTTTTCGAAGATTTCTAACCGACTCTTGCAGAGACGCCATTGAGGCTGTTAAAATCAAACAGTAAAAGAAAAAAATCATTAAAAATCCAAAGTGGGGGTTGTGTTTTTTTTTTTTTTTGTTTCCCTTTCAAAGAGGACAACATTACAGAGAAACAAAAGAGTTACGTGTAGCCTATTAAAGAAGGAATATGGGTGTGCCTCTCACGTTTCTTTCATGCACCACCCTTTTGGGTTGCTACTTTGATTATTTTCCTAATTTTATGTAATATCATTTGTTTATGTCCTTGTATCTTTCATTTACTATCTTGTTTTTTCATTGTGTAAATATTAGTAGTATCCCCAATAAAGTCATTAAAAAACATTCTTTAAAATACAAGGTTAGGGAGGGGGGTTCTCTTTTCTTTTTCTCAAGAGGACAGTTCACAGAAACAAGTCTTAGCCTAAGAAAAATTATTATTAAGAATGGAAGGAGGGGGATCAAGGGAACTGATCATTTGTTTTGATTTGCTAACAGCCAAGAAAAAAACCCAGAAACAATGCTAACTTCAAGGTCCCTCTTTGAATCATTAACTCATCCCTACATCTTAATCAATGCTACATTATTTTCAAGAGTGTTATTATTCTAACTCCACCAAAGAGGCAATAAGATGAGTCAAACATGCACCAAGATGACCAGATAAGTTTTCAAAAGTCTTTTTTATCCAAAAACATGGAAAACGATATCCTACCATTAGTTTTTTACTTACTTGTTTGGCCTTGAATGGATGAGACACAAGCTCTGGGATGATTCCAAGAGTCTGAAAAACATGACATTTTTTTAACAAGACGCTCTTGGAGTGTGCACTGGGTTGCCCAATGTGCTGGTATGCTGGAGCTTGTATAACACCTAATCTTTGTTATGTACCACTATTTGGGAGTGGGTTCTTTGGAACATTTTAGGTCTATTTTTCTTTCAGAACTTGCAATCACTAATCTACTATATAAATAACTAGTCTCAAATTTTGCAACAAAAAAAGGCAAAAATCTTTTTTGTTTTTGATCGTAGCACTGGTTAATGTCCTGTGAAGCCGGTCAGCAGCAAAGGTTCTTAAAAGGACTGTATACATCATGTATGTATAGGTGACTCTGTGGATCGTTACAGATTTTTCAACTAATTTTTCTCCATTAAGAAGCTATTGAAATAAATTGGAAGTTATTTGGATGTGACTGGAATGGATTGCAAGTGATTGGGCCTCAGTCAGTGACCGGATCTTGAATCAAAAAAAAAAGTTTTGAATTTTCACCTTTTGAATGGCCATGGATAATCTTACTGTATAGCATAAACATGCCCAACTTCTAAAACTTGTTTTCCTCTTCTAAATGCCCGAATTTTGAGTGTTTTTTAATTTTGGAAAATCCGGAACCGTACATAGCTGGAATGGACTGGACTTCGGTTGGCTGGATTGTACGGAACTTAGACGTTTTTTACGCTGAATTTGCAGCTTTTATCCTATGATTTTAATTTAACTATAAATAACTAGTGATTCTATTCCTAAATTTTAAAAAATTGAATTAAAAATTGAATGTTAAGAATCATGGCACAAGTGATTTCGTGATTCTATTACGAAATTCTACAACAACAAAAATGCAATAAGACGCCTAATCTTTAACACCTAATATTTGTTATGTACCGCTATTTGGGAGGAGCGGGTACTTTGGAACATTTTAGGTGTATTTTTCTTTCAGAACTTGCGTACAACAAATTTGCTCAAAAGTGTACACCTTTGAAAATGTGTTTTATTTTAATAAGAATGTACTGCTTTTGTATATTGCATAGCAAGATATAAATACAGCAATATATAATATGTAAGATTTACCTTAACATCCTGGTATTTTGCCATCTCTATGATCATGTCTATAGCAGGTTCTCGAGTCCTTGGTGTCTGCAGATAAAAAACATGTATCACAGCACACAGTTTTATTCTGACCCTTGGTTTTGAAAAATTCCTTCAATTCTTATCCATGCCCTGAAACAACCTCTGGGCTCATCTTAAGTCAGGGCATGGCTAACTCACAGATTGAACCCTGAAACAACCTCTGGGCTGATCTTAAGTCAGGGCATGGTTAACTCACAGATTGAACCCTGAAACAACCTCTGGGCTGATCTTAAGTCAGGGCATGGCTAACTCACAGATTGAACCCTGAAACAACCTCTGGGCTGATCTTAAGTCAGGGCATGGTTAACTCACAGATTGAACCCTGAAACAACCTCTGGGCTGATCTTAAGTCAGGGCATGGCTAACTCACAGATTGAACCCTGAAACAACCTCTGGGCTGATCTTAAGTCAGGTCATGGCTAACTCACAGATTGAACCCTGAAACAACCTCTGGGCTGATCTTAAGTCAGGGCATGGCTAACTCACAGATTGAACCCTGAAACAACTTCTGGGCTGATCTAAGTCAGGGCATGTCTAACTCACAGTATGAACGACACTGAAACAACCTCTGGGCTGATCTAAGTCAGGGCATGGCTAACTCACTAGATTGAACCCTGAAACAACCTCTGGACTGATCTAAGTCAGGGCACGGCTTAGACTCACAAATTGAATTTGTGTGTTAGGTTTAGCAGAGGGGGAAAAAACAGAGAACCAAAAGGAAAACCATCAAATCAAGAGATGGCAAGCCTAGATATCAAGCCAACGCAAGACCCAAGAAGTGCAGATACCTTACCGCTAAACCACCCTAGTTTCCCACAATGCATTACTCACAACTCTTATACAATTTGCTCAAATCTACAGTACATACCATGTCTCCTGCCTTGGTAAGTAGGACAGGGACGACCTGTACAACAGATGACACGAATAAGCCATGAAAATAACATGATATAAGGAATGAAAAGAAATATCACCATTGCTTACCTTTTCTAGGACTTGCTGTGTTTCTGCTTTCCCTAGTCTGTGAGAATAAGAAAGAGTTTAAAAAATTCTGCTGTTTTAAAGTGGTAAGACAGGGTTCAGGCAGAAATCAGGTCTTGTCCCTGACATTTTAATTTATATCCATGCCCACATAATATTCCTATTTTTACGACTAACATTAATTTGTAATATGTAGTTCCAGAAATTATCCATACCCTCCCCAATTTGGAATTTCCGAAGGGTGGGGGGGGGGGAGGAGAAAGAACAAAAAATACAGAAGTTGTATTTGAAGAAAATTGGAATTTCCGTGGGTAAGGAAGGAAAGGTCTCCATGAGAGCTTAATAATTTCTGGAACTACACATTTGAAATGTCCAGATTTATGTTAATTATTAAAATTAAAACTACCATAAACTAAATAATTGCATATCTATCAGGACTAGAGTGAATGAAAATTTTCAAAGCCATGACTTTTCATGAGTAATTTTTGCATGCCTGTATTAACCCCATACAATGGGCCACAAAGTTCAAGCATCTTCAGCACCCGGGGGTGATACTCCCCTATATTCGCTATATGGGTACATGCCACCAAACAGGGTATGGTTTTCAGCGATTCTACTCTGGAACAGGGTATATAAAATCACATTCGCTCTGGAACAGAGCATATGAAATCATGCTCTCTCCTCTCTGGAACAGGTTATCCATTTTCGCAATACCGGAACAGGGTTTGATTATCAGTGATCTTGCTCTGAAACAGGGTATGAATTTCAGAGATTTTACTCTGGAACAGGGACAGGGCTCAGAAGGCTCAGTGGCACATCCCTATCCTAAATGGGCAAGAGTACCCCCCCCCCCCCCCCCCCCCGGCTTCAGCATTGTAGTATTCCTCATTACAGTTAAGGCGCTCTCCTCCACAAGGCAAGAAAAGACTTACTTATGTTCTGGAATATAGTTCTTCAAGAGAGATCTCAGCACAGTTAAAGACAGACTAAAAACCTGGAAGAAATCACACAAAAATATTGGGTATATCCATTATTGAAGAAATGTTGCAAAAATGCTGCTGGATACTACAAATTCATGCGCAAAACCTACTCTTTACTACAATAAAATTTGCAACTTGAAACGCAACAATGTTGTGCAAGAAGATCTTCTTGCCCATATTGCTTTATCTTTACCAAGCGCTTGCTAGAGGAGAAAGCATTGCGTGACAGTAACTAATCATTGCATGACAACACTAATGAAAGAAAGTGCTAAAAATAACCACATTTCAAACTAACAGATAAGACTTTTTCTCCAATGCCCTTCTTGAGAAGAAACGCAGTTGCCCTGGCAACGGAACGAGGATCCTGGTCTTGAGTCAGGTCTGATGATGATGTCATTTCCTTGTCAAGCATTTCCATAGCTTCTTGTCGGTATTTCCAGTGCTTGGAGTAAGCACATTGAACCTGAAGGAAATTGAAAAACTGCACTGAGTTTGCGTGATCAAGCTGGTGTGAGGTGAGTGTTATCTCCATTACCTCACCCACTAATTCTATATATTCAAGTGCGTCCTTACCAAGTGTTCACCAAAAACGGCAATGACCGAAGAAGCTACTCTAGCATCGTTATCTTTCAGTGGCTCTGGACCATCTGAGGACACCCAAAATATGCATAATTATATACATGTACAGTACAATAATTCATACAAATTATCATTAGCTTAGATAGTATACGCACTCTGATTGGTTGATAACTGTGCTGTATTAGTGAACAGGGTATGGCTCTGACATCATTCGCATGCATGCATCAAGGTTTGCAAAGTTGTGTAAACAATAAAAACAGCTTTCGCCGTGTAACTTCTGTTCAGTAACGAAGCACTCGGAAAGCAACGAAAGCAAGAAAGAAGTAGGAAGAGAAACAAGAGTCATTGACCGGTCGTAGTCTACAATTGTGACTTGCTTTTCTTTGCACTTCTTTTGTGTACCCCAGCAGTGAGCAGTCCTACTACCCTCTAAATAAATATTTAAAAAATTTCTTTCACTGAAAATGAGGGTATTACAAACCTGTTGAAGATGGACTTGTACCATCATCTGTAATATAAGAATTAAATATAATTTTTGAAATTGTTATGTATTGTTTTCAAGTAAGAATAATTATATATATTGTAATAAATAAGAAATAAAAAAATAAAAATAAAATGAAAATATTTAAGAAAAACGCTTAATATATTCAAACCCCTTCATGTGGGCACCTTTCTAATATGGCCACCTCCTATTCACTTTAAAGGCCAATTTACAGAGTACGATTCTTTTCTCAACACCAATGTTGCGCACAACATGTTGATGCCTAATTTTAGCTGCCATTTACAGTCCTAATACAAGCATTGTCAATTTACACAAAGTAGTTCATGTCATTAGCATGTTGTGCGTGCAACAGTAGATTAAGGAAAAATTGTTCCATGAATAGATTTAAAGCGAGCTGACATTTATAATATGGACACATATCTTAACACTTTGCCCCTTTGGTGTATTTAGAAGATGGTATGCATGTATGCACACAAAAAAGTTTACCTTGTTCATTATCTTCTTCCACAGGTTTGCTACAAGGTAAAAATGTGTTGCTATTAATAGAGGTCATTGCTTGTTTTGCATGAAATCTTCACCAGCTGGATGGCAAGTTTCAGTGAATCGTACAAAACAATGTTTTCTAATGTTCTAATAGTACCTTTTCTCAACCTGTAAATGAAGACTCATCTGCACAAGCTTAGCCTTGCTTAGGAGCAAATCATTTGCAAAAGTCATCTGTAATATAAAGAATGTGCAGCTTGAACAATACCAATGTTTTGAAATCCCACAGACTTCTAATGGTATCTGTGAATAGCTGACTTATAAATGAGGCTAAGCTTGTGCAAATGAGTCTGTAGTCTTCAAAAACAGCAGTATGCATCAAATGCAAAACTGATGTATTGTTTGTACGCTGGTGTAGGTTAATTTTTTTTCAGTGTAGGGAGGAACCCATGCACCTGCCCGCATACTACCTTTTGCCTACTTACAATGTAAACATATGAATCATTAAATATAACTTTTATTAATATGTACCAGTACCTTTTGTTGATGGTAGGGAGGGGTCTTTCATCTGCTTCATCATCCTATGGATTCGACGTGTAACATTTTAATTATGGGACTGAGAAAAATGCCTGGATATCTAGATCTAAATATCACATTCACCTACCATTCTTGGGGATACTTCTTTCTGGGGTTCTGGGACAGGAGTAGTATGGGTTTTAAGGTTTACAGGCCGTAAGGGGGGTGATGCTCTGGGTTCTTGATGTGGAGGGGGTGGGGGTGGTGACGTTTTGTATGTTGCTGTTGGAGGTAACGGCGGAGCTGAAAATGAGAAATTATAATTATGAATGTGATAATGAATTTGACAATATAACTGTTTTGGGATGTAAAAATACTAATTATTATTATTATAATAGTATTAAATTGCCCAGCCACAGTCTGTATCCAAAATATGTGTTCAGTTAAAAAAATACTTACTTATGTGTAAATTGACAGGCTCACGAAAGTGTTGCTGTAGAAAAGAAAATTAGGACTTCTTAATGAGATATAACTGTGGGGCAAATATTACCCTTATTATCATGTGTAATTATAATCACCATTATCATCATCAACATCATCATCCCCATCAATCACCATTATCATTATCATGTATAATCATCATCATCATCATCACCAACATCATCATCATCATCATCATCACAATCATCATCACCATCATCACCACCATCATCACTAACATCATCATCACCATCATCACCATCACTAACATCATCATCACCATCATCATCACCATCACTAACATCATCATCACCATCATCACCATCACTAACATCATCATCACCATCATCATCACCATCACTAACATCATCATCATCGTTTTCATGATCATCATAATCATCACCTCCATGAGCATCATCACCATCATTATCATACATTACCATTGTCATCATCATTATCATCATCATCTCCATAAGCATCATCATCATTATCATTACCATTGTCATTATCATCATAATTACCATCATCATCTCATCAACATTACTATCATCATTACCATTACCAAATAATTATGTTCAGGAGAGGAAAAACTCTTAATAGACACAATTGGAAAAGTAGTGAGAATGGAAATCATTGACACTAAGCAACTAACATTCACTTACCCCATTCAACTCAAGCAGTTCATTTAAGTTAAGCTGTTTATATACATAAAGTCTAAACTCATCACTCTGTCTCTGTTTGATAATAAAAAGGCAAATAAATTAGCAACAAATCGAGCATCAATAAACCCTCTTTAATATTATAAGGTCATAGGTTCATAACATTATCTCTAATATTATTAAATAAATAAATAAATAAAGTAATGAAAAGACTACCTTCTTTTCCTGGGCCAAATCATAATCTTCTTGTTCGACTGCTCTTGTCTTTTCAACTTCATATTTACCAAGTTTCTCTCCTGCCTGAAGATGATTTGAAAAATGAAATAATAAGAATCAACAAAATAAGTAGGGCATTGTCAAATATTTGTCTAAGGAAACTCACTTTGTACAAGTCTGCTATAACCGATTTCAGTTGCTTGGCATATTCATATCTCTCTTCTGTCAAAACATAACATAAAAATGTTATATTACATGTGTTGTGGAACTGACGACAGAAAACGCCTTTTACAACTCAACAACTTTACTTGAGACGTTGACTTCATTACAAACATGTCAGCACGAAATTCGATTCCTTAAGGGGTTACAATTTATTCCCCACCCGGGGAGGGTACTAATATCCTAGTCTCTTGGGGCTTCGTACCACTCATCCTCCTTTCGTAACGTATTGGGCTGTAACATCTTCCCCACCTTGTCCACTCTGGGGGACAATATCAGATTCACTCTCACTTGAATTACGAGATTGTTCACAAGCCGTTTCCCCACCATTCGGAGAAAAGTCCCTTTCCTTGTACTCCTGTTGAAGACTTGATTCAACTTCTAGCTTGTGTAAACGCTGTACTGGTCTGTGTATAACGTTCTTCTCTGTTCGCACTGTCGCAGTTCTAACGAGACCATCTCGTCCGGGATGTACTTTTTCCACTCTTCCTAATGGCCACTTTAGACGACTAACGTTATCTTCAGAGACTAGCGCTATGTCTCCCACTTGCACGGGGGGCTCTGTAGTCTTCCACTTGACTCTTGTCGTTAAATTATGCAGATACTCCTTCTCCCAACGCTTCCAGTAATGATTAAGCAATCTCTGTAAGTACAAATATCTTGTGACTGTTCCTTTTGTTGAACTCTCGAGGTCGTCTTTCGTAGGGCTTGGCAAACTTTCAAGTGCTCTTCCAATGGTTAGATGAGCGGGAGTGATTGGCGATAGATCTCTATGGTCATCACTTACTGCTGTCAATGGCCTGGAATTGATAACTGCCTCTACTTTTATAAGCAGGGTGTTAAGTTCACTGAAGCTAAGAAGTGCTTTACCCAAAACCTTGCAAAGTGGCTCCTTAACAGCTCTGCACATCCTTTCCCACCAACCACCTCTCCATGGCGAACGTTCAGTGATATATTTCCATGTTATTCCTTTGGACGACAATTCTGACTGAATACGGTCTTGGTCGAGCTTGCTCCACGTAGCGTTACTCTTCCTTGCAGGATTACCATAGAACTTTTGGATCTCCTTGCTTGCAGCCTTAAATGTCTTTGCATTATCCGACCATATCGTACTGCATAAACCTCGTCGGCTTGTCATACGGCTCAGCGCTTGTAAAAAATCGTCTGTTGTGAGACTGTTCGTCAATTCCAAATGGACCATACGCGAAGACGCACATGTAAACACGCACACGTAGGCTTTCTTGGTGCTTGTACCTTCCTTCACATACAATGGGCCTGCGAAGTCAATGCCGACATTTGTGAACGAGGGCGAGCATTGAACTCTCTCTTTGGGTAGTGGCCCCATCTTCTGTCCACAAGGTCCCACTCTAAGTTTCTGACAAGCAACACACTTTCTAATGATACCTTTCACCTCTCTTCTCCCTTGAGTGATCCAAACTTTGTTTCGTAAAGTTGACAGAACAGTCTCGGGCCCAGCATGCAACAGCTGGACGTGTAAATCTCTTACTAGTCTTTGTACAACGGTATGTCCATGAGGTAAGATAATCTGATGCTTGTTCTCTTCAGGAAGGTCCGCAAACTGTAGTCGTCCTCCTACTCGTAAGACTTGATTCTTTTCGTCGTAGTATGGGTCAAGTCGAAGGAGACGGCTGCTACTTGTCAGCTGTTTGCCTTCTTTCAGTGTCTTGTAGTCTTCTGAATACACTTCCCTTTGAACAGTTCTATAGCAATACATCTCTGCTTGTTTCAACTCCTCGCTAGACAGTTCAGTCACAGTAGAAACAGTTTTTGCTTTGAACAATCTTACAGCCTTAAGAACGTAGGCTGTAACACGAATCAACTTCAACCACGTACTATAAAGGTTTGGATCCACTATCAGTACAGGTTTTGTTAGGACAGATGTACACGAATGTGTCGCTCTTCTCTCTTTCTTGCAGTCATCGGGTTCCTCTTTGGAAAAACTCTGAGCTGGATGCTCCTCTACAGGCGAGGTTAACCACTTGGGCCCGTTCCACCACAGTTCACTAGATTCAAGGTCACCGCACGATAAACCACGTGTCAACAAGTCTGCCGGGTTCTCCTTACTGGGACAGTACTTCCAGTTCTCGGGGTCCCATGTTGACTGTATCTCTAAGACACGATTGGCAACGAAAGGCTTCCAGCTAGAACTCGGTCCTCTTATCCAATGTAGTGTTACCATGCTATCAGTCCAACATACAACACGGTTGGTCTTCATATCAAGTGATTCTACAACAAACTTCAACAGTCTAGCGTTAACTACTGCAGCTAAGAGTTCGAGTCTTGGTAGTGAAACTGTTTTAATAGGTGCGACTCTTGTCCTTGACATAACAAGATGTGCTGTTGCCTGCTCAGACTCATCCTTTACTACCATGTACACAGCAGCTCCATATGCCTTTGGGGAAGCATCCCCAAATCCATGCAATTCAACAGTTGATCTCGAGTTAAGGCCTTCGCCGAAACATCGAGGTATGGCGATGTTCGTAACTTGCTGTAGCTCGGTTTTCCATGAGGACCACTGGCTTTCAGTGTCTGAGTCTAGAGATTCATCCCATTCTAATCCTTTTCTCCACAGTTCCTGGAAGAGGATCTTAACTCTCACTGTGAACGGTGATATCAATCCAAGAGGATCGAAAATCCTTGAAGCATGGCTAAGCAAAGTTCTTTTCGTAGTGGGGGTGCGAGATGTGGCCACTTCCTTTGGGGGAATGAATCTGAAGCAATCTGACTTTAAGTCCCATGACACGCCAAGTGCTTTGAGGGACTCTTCTGATGCAAGGTCTACCATTGGCAACGGTGCTCTGTGTTCAGGCTGAATGTTGTCCATCACTTGTTGAGAATTGCTTGCCCACTTTGTGAGATTAAAACCACCACTCTTCATGATTTCAGTTAGTTCTTGAGTCAATGTTAGTGCAGCATCATCTGTTTCTGCACCTGTCAAGCAATCATCTACGTACATGTTTTCTAAAAGTTCCTTGGCAGCTCTTGGAACAGTTTCGAGATAGCCCGTAACGTGCGCATGAATTGTTGCGATAGCAAGGAACGGACTACAGTTCACGCCGAACGTAAGTCTATTCATTCTATAGACACGTGGTAATTCATCGGAGTTAAGCTCTCTCCACAAGTAACGATGCACGTCTTGATCTGGTTTTGCAAGTTTGATCTGCAGGAACATCTTTTCTACATCTGCGAGCAGACCAATCTTGTGAGTACGAAAGCGGGTAAGAACTGATGCTAGATTTGGTTGTAAGGCAGGACCAGGAAGTATGCAGTCGTTCAGAGATACGCCTTGTTCGTCCTTCGCCGAGGCGTCGAACACGATTCTACATTTGGTTGTTGTTTTATCATTACGAAATACAGCGTGATGCGGTAAGTATCTAACGTTCGTGGACTGTTTCTCTTCGACGGGAACTTCCTCTGCGAATCCTTTCTCCGTATATTGGTCGATCGCATCAATGTAAGCCTTTGCCTTTACTGGGTCACGTTTCAGTCTTCTTTCAACTCCTTCCAATCGCTGCAGAGCTTGTTTGTAGTTGTCAGTCAGATTTGCATGGCTCGGTTTCCATGATAGCCGCACTTCGTAGTTGGATCCATCAAACTTTAATTCGCGATTAAAGTCTTCAACTGCACATTCTTCTTCCTTGGAACGAACGGCACTCTCCTCCTTAGAAATTCCAATTGCTTCCAGTTCCCAGAATCTTTTCAAAGTCTGAGTAATTTCAGTGTTCTCTAAGACTGCTATCATAGAAGTAGTATTTTTGCTTGTCCCCTCTATTGGGCCTGTAAGCACCCAACCGAAAACTGACTCCACAGCTGTTGGCGAGTTTAGTGAATTTCCTCTTTCACAATTTCCAGTTACAAAGCTATAGTAAAAGTCGGCACCAATCAGCACATCTATCTCCACAGAATCACGTGGATAAGAATCTGCAAAGTTCAAGTTTTTCAGATGAACGTTCTCATGAAGATTCAAGTTTACAGGACCCAGTGGATTGCAGATCTTTGGGATCGTAAGAGCCTCCATCGTAACAGCTTCCGACGAATTTCCGTTGACCGCAGAGAGAGAAAACTTTACTCGTTGTAGTCTCTTTGCTTCACTTGTCTCACCACCCAACGTTGTGACACTTACTGACTCTGTTGGACCTTTAAGGCCGACTGCTTCTGCAATGGTCTTACGAACGTAAGATCGCTGACTTCCAGAATCTAGGAGTACACGTGCTACTAAACTTTGATCATTTGCATACAACTTGGCAATCGCTGTAGGTAACAAAGTTTCTGTTGGCTTCTTGAAGTCAGTTGTAGCAAATCCATTTAATGTAGCACCTGTAGGTGTCTGTGTTGAAGTACGTTGCTCGTGAAGTAAGTTATGATGACGTCGACCACAATCAGCTACAGAACATTTAGGCTGACGACACACCTTGGAGAAATGTTTAGCATGAGAAGGCTTCAAACAGTTATAGCACAGCTTGTTTGACTTGACTAGCTTCCATCTTTCCTCGACCGATTTTTTCTTAAACTCTGGACAGTCCCCTGACTCATGATTACATTTGCAGAATACGCAGCAAGGTGTTACACTGGTTGCGTCACTAAACAGGGTAGATGCTGTGGTTAATCTGTCTTGTTTGATGTTTGCAGCAGGTTTTCGTTCAACTTTAACTTTACCTTGACCGTGGGTACCTGAAGTAGAAGTTGCTTGCTGGTTTCTTTCACCAGCTTCCTTTGAGACAAGTTGTCGGTTTAGGAACTTGAAGAATAATTCGAGATCAATCTCTTCATCTTTAATGTCTGCGAGCTCTAACTCCCATTTTTCTAGAAGCTGATGCGGAAGTTTACACTCAAACATTGGTAACAAGATACAAGCATGTGCCATTGGTTGTTCACCTAGAGCCTCTAGGGCCCTAGTCCTGTTCTTTAATGTGTCATGCAGGTCACGTAAGGCGCGTGCAGACATACTCGTCGTTGATTCCAAGTTGATAACTGACTTTATAAGCGATGAAATTACAATTCGTTTTCTACCATACCTGTGCTTTAATGCTTCTACTGCGGGCGCATAATTCGCTCCAGTGACTTCGAATCCATCAACGGTTTGCAATGCATTAGCTTTCAGTACTGAGCGTAGATAAGTGAATTTCTGTATGTCCGGTAAGTCGTCGTTGTTATGTACAGCGGCTTCAAACTGATCCCAGAAGTTCTGGAATTTCAACAAATCACCACCGTACGTAGGTAATTCTAATTTGGGTAATTTTAGGTTTTGGCGGGTTTCTTTAGACGATACACTTTCAGCTGATTTGCAAATTGCTGTTTCGATATACTCTTGAGCGATATCGATAGCTCTGTCTATTGCATTCAAAATTTCGTTGCAATTACGAAGTTCAACATCATCTTCAGCAGTGAGGGATACGAACTGCTCTCTTAAATCGAGACATGAAATACGACACTCATTCAATCTTTGCAATCTCATTTGCATTTTGATCTTATTTGTTGAACTTTTACTTAATTCGGTGACAGCAAGGGTTATAGATTCGACATCTCCTTGCAATATCTTCAATTTACGTTTAAGTTGCTCGATTTCTTCTAAATGTGGCTCAACTTTCGTTAGAGCGGCGTTTTGTTTATTTTCTTTATGTGTCGGCAAAGAGTCTGCATCATTGTTGTCGAGTGTTTTGTGTTGATACGATTTCAGAGAAAATTCATGTGTTTCTAACCTTTGGATTAAAGTTTTCTTCTTTCCACTCGTCGACAAACCCTTTGATTGCAAAATGGCACGGAGTTTTTCAACAGACATGCGACTAAAATAATCTTCTTCTTGATCGGCCATCATGGCGGCGAACACGTGTGACGACTGATGAATGTTGACCTTGGAATTTCGAACTTTAGTCAACCCACAGCTTTCAATCGCTTTACAAATTACTTCCTTTTAGTTTTACGATGCAAAATCCGGCTCGAAGGACCAAATGTTGTGGAACTGACGACAGAAAACGCCTTTTACAACTCAACAACTTTACTTGAGACGTTGACTTCATTACAAACATGTCAGCACGAAATTCGATTCCTTAAGGGGTTACAATTTATTCCCCACCCGGGGAGGGTACTAATATCCTAGTCTCTTGGGGCTTCGTACCACTCGTCCTCCTTTCGTAACGTATTGGGCTGTAACAACATGAAGAGGGATGATGGTTATCAGCCTACTCTCATTACACCAACAACACATAAGCAACCCTGACTGAAAATTTTATATCCATTCTTACCAACACCTGACCAACACCCTACTGACACCTTACCAATACCCTACTAACACCTTACTAACACCTTACCAACCCCATACTGACAGCTTACCAACACCCTACTAACACCTTACCAACACCCTACTAACACCTTACCAACACCCTACTGACACCTTACAACACCCTACTAACAACCTACCAACACCCTACTAACACCCTACCAACACCCTACTAACACCTTACCAACACCCTACTGACACCCTACCAACACCCTACTGACACCTTACCAACACCCTACTAACACCTTACAACACCCTACTAACACCCTACTGACACCTTACCAATGCCCTACTAACACCCTACCAACACCCTACTAACACCTTACCAACACCCTACTAACACCCTACCAAAACCCTACTGACACCTTACCAACGCCCTACTAACACCTTACCAACACCCTACTAAAACCTTACCAACACCTTACCAACACCCTACTAACACCTTACAACACCCTACTAACACCCTACCAACACCCTACTGACACCTTACCAACCCCCTACTAACACCCTACCAACGCCCTACTAACACCTTACCAACACCCTACTAACACCTTACCAACACCCTACTAAAACCTTACCAACACCTTACCAACACCCTACTAACACCTTACAACACCCTACTAACACCCTACCAACACCCTACTGACACCTTACCAACGCCCTACTAACACCCTACCAACACCCTACTAACACCTTACCAACACCCTACTAACACCCTACCAACACCCTACTGACACCTTACCAACGCCCTACTAACACCTTACCAACACCCTACTAAAACCTTACCAACACCTTACCAACACCCTACTGACACCTTACAAAATTACCTAAGTACAAAAATCCTGACAATCGTTTCTAGCCTTAGCAGTCAACCTTGCACAGTATATAGTAAGACTATAATTAAATAATATATAATATATAATATATATATAATATATATATAATATAATATATATATATATATATATATATATATATATATATATATAAAATATAATATATATATAATATATAATATATATAATTTAATATTTTCTTTGCAAATGTCGGCACAAATACAATTGAGAAAGTTAACGCCTTGGCAGAGCAATTCAAGTGTGAATCCAACAACAGCACGTTCGTCCCTCGAGGGTATCCCGAGTCCGAACAATTCTTCTTTGATAATCGCGTGAGTCGTAATCAAGTGCAAAAAATCATTAACTCAATGGCTTCAAACAAAGCTCCTGGAATAGATAAGATTCCTCTCCACGTTATAAAAGACTGCCTCCCTGTCATCTTACCATCGATTACTTCGATCGTGAACGCCACTTTTAGCTCTGCACAATTTCCCATCGCTTGGAAAATAGCCGAGGTCGTACCTATTCCAAAGGATGGCGATCACGAAATCCCAGACAACAACAGGCCTATTTCACTATTACCAGTGTTATCCAAGGTTTGTGAGAGAGTCGCTCATGATCAGTTAACTTCATATTTATCAACCAATCAACGCTTAACATCCAAGCAAAGCGGAAATAAAAAGTGGAATTCAACCGAGACATCTGTCATCCAAACAACCGATACTATTCTCGAGGCCATCGATAAGAAACAGCTTACTGCTACTGTGCTGCTCGACATGAGTAAGGCCTTCGATAGCATTGATCATAAAATCCTTATGACAAAACTGCAGGACGTTGGACTGTCACCTCTAGCCATTCAGTGGTTTCGCAGCTATCTTACTTCACGCTATCAAGTCGTCAGAATCCAAACTGCAGTCTCAGACCGTTTGCCTATGACCTGTGGTGTACCACAGGGAAGTATCTTGGGTCCATTGCTTTTTAGCATATATATAAACGATCTCCCAAGCGTTCCTGAACATTGTACTACTCAATGTTACGTTGACGACACCAAATTGTTGCTTACTTTCAATCTCCAGGACCAACAATATATTGTTTCAAGACTTAATCAAGACCTTTTCAGAATAACTAATTGGACACTCGACAATTACCTACTTCTAAATCCCGACAAAACTAAACTTATCATCTTTGGGAGCAAAGTGATGACTGCTAAAGTGGAAGATTTTCGTCTAACGCTACTGGGAAAAGAACTTACACCTGTCAAGTCAGTAAAGGATTTAGGAGTTCTCCTTGATTCCAACTTGACGTATAAAGATCATGTACAATCGACAGTGTCTAGTTGCATGTCGCGTTTGGGACAGATTAACCGAGTAAAACATGCCTTTGATCAAAACACTCTAAAAACCATGATAAATGCCTTAGTTTTCAGCAAGCTCTACTATTGCTCTAATGTGTGGAGCAATACCACTGAGAGTAACCTGAACAAAGTCCAAGCTGTGCAGAACTTCGCATGCCGTATCATTAGCAACAAAAGAAAGTACGATCACGTCACGCCTATTCTTAAAGAGCTACGATGGTTACCCGTCAGACAGCAATTACACTACCGTAATGCAATTATGGCATTCAAATGCATGACTGGGTGTGCCCCTGATTCCTTATGCTCGCGATTTATTCCAAGATCAAGCATCACGCAGCGTACGACAAGAAACTCGCAAAAGCTGCAGATACCTCTTTGCAGAACGACTACTGGACAAAGATCATTTTACTATAGAACTGTCAAATTGTGGAATTCACTAGACTCTGCCCTTAAGTTGAGCTCAACCGTGAAAGACTTTAAACGGACATTAAAACAACATCTTATTTCAGATTTTCTAAAACCTTAATGTAATTTAAATGTACGATTTATTTATCTATTTATTTATTTACTTTATTCTTTGATCTTTTCTTTTTGCTTCTTATATAATTATATATAGTATTATTTTAATTGTAATTAATTAGGCCCTTTATTCTGAAAAGCCTTATAGAGGACGAATAAAGTATGTATGTATGTATGTATGTACTTTGCTGATCCTTAAACAACCTACTGTCAGTAAATCCACCAGTATGTGACACCCTATGAACTCCTTTGGAGTTGACTGTGATCTGCAGTCAGCATTATAGTATATTGAGGCTTACTTTGCACTGCTTCTCTTTTCTTTGATTCTAATCTTCTGATTAAATTAGCTGTTTCTGGATCCTGTTACAAGACAATTAATGGAAAAAGCTTTAAAAAGGGTGGCGTGTTGGTGTGAAGTTTTGCAGAGGGAGAAAGATCAACAATCCCAGAGAAAAAGAGGCCTATCTTTCATTCATTCATTTGTTCATTATTTCATTAACTTAGGCTAATCATTATCATCATCAATACTATCACCACTACAATATTTATATTTTATATTTTACAACCCCCATTCCCTGACAGGGCTCTTCAGTGATGTTCCACAATGATCATCATCAACAATGCTAAATCATCATCCATCACAGACACAAACCAGCTTAGTCTAATCATCATCATCATCATCACTGCCATCCCCACAACAATGATTATCATCATCATAATTACCTGGTACATATCAAATGCTAAATCATCCATCGGAGACACAAATTCAGTTCTTAAAAAAAAAAAAGTAAATTGGAAATTTAAATTCAATCTTTTTAGAATAGCTAAATGGGTTATGATGCAAGAGCTATGAATTTTTTTTGCAAAGCAATGAGTTGTAATGGTATTAAAATGAATGATTGTGGAAACAGCCTATTAGCCTAGCATGCCTGTCGATCTGACTGTGTATCTTACCTGTTTATTTTACCCCATATAGGGTCCCCCGTCATTGATGCAAGACTCTCTGGCTTCATGTATCTATGGACAATGTTGTCAACACTCTTCAGCTGAAATAATAACAAAACAATGTAAGAGTTAATTACCGAGAACGGAGGCAATAAGACATATACATCCCGAGGGCCACAGGCAAGGTAATAAAGTATTTTATTTATCAATTGAGAAGGTTTTCTATCAAAAGCCTATATATAGTTATTAACCAGGTTAATAACTAGCTATATATTGACCTCGCATTTATAATGAGGGTTATAACAAAAATAAAGCCTTGTGAATAACAAAGAAAACTGTGTCAATTGAGAAATAAATTCTAGAAGATAATCTTTAAACTCTTCCCTCCCAGTGTTTTGGATCAAGGATCAGGGACTAGAAGATCATTAGGCATAATGTACACATATTTTTGTACTTACTGGATCAGGGTCTAGTGGATCATCATACATAATGTACATTTTGTACTTACTGGGTCGGGTCTAGTGGATCATCATACATGATGTACATTTTGTACTTACTGGATCAGGGTCTAGTGGATCATAATACATGATGTACATTTTGTACTTACTGGGTCGGGTCTAGTGGATCATCATACATGATGTACATTTTGTACTTACTGGATCAGGGTCTAGTGGATCATAATACATGATGTACATTTTGTACTTACTGGATCAGGGTCTAGTGGATCATCATACATGATGTATATTTTGTACTTACTGGATCAGGGTCTAGTGGATCATCATACATGATGTACATTTTGTACTTACTGGATCAGGGTCTAGTGGATCATCATACATGATGTACATTTTGTACTTACTGGATCAGGGTCTAGTGGATCATCATACATAATGTACATTTTTGTACTTACTGGATCAGGGTCTAGTGGATCATCATACATGATGTACATTTTTGTACTTACTGGATCAGGGTCTAGTGGATCATCATACATAATGTACATTTTTGTACTTACTGGATCAGGGTCTAGTGGATCATCATACATGATGTACATTTTGTACTTACTGGATCAGGGTCTAGTGGATCATCATACATGATGTACATTTTGTACTTACTGGATCAGGGTCTAGAGGATCATCATACATGTTGTCATGTGGATCTGCAATCACATTCACCGCCACCAGATTCACCTTTAAAGAAAAAATAGAATTTCTTGTCAGTACTTTCTAGTAACTCACAAATTGAATTGATAGTTAGCTTGTTAGTTTTTGCAAAGGAAAGAAAAGCAGAGAACTTGGAGAAAACCCCATAAACCAAGGGAGAGACCTAACGAACACTATTCACATGTGATGCTACGTCCAGGAATCAAACCTGAGACCCCAGAGGTGTGAGGTGAGTGCACTACCACTACACCACCCTTGGTTCACTAATGCATGTGATGCTGCGTCCAGGAATCAAACCTAAGACCCCAAAGGTGAGAGACGAGTGCACCACCACTACACCACCCTTGATTCCCAAACCACCAAAGCAAGTCTAACCCACCCCACCCCTGTGCCAAAACCAGGTGTTAGCGCAGCGGGAAGTAATTTAATGGTTACTTGCCTGGTTGTATAAGTTATATCTATTGACATGATTCTTGTGTATTAACAATTTAATGAACTGTCCCTCGGCATCCAGATGAATAGATTTTAGCTCTCTGGCCTATGAATGGTAGTTTGTAAGAACAATGAAAAAAAATACACTCATGATGTACAACTGACAAAATAGACCTATCCAGTGTTTTCCCATTTCAGACTATGTGTCATTCCCTAGAGTATTATTTCTTTCTTTAATGGTAGCACGTGAAAATACATATGCATATGAATACAACTCAAATAAAGAATCTTATTCTCAAGAGAGTGACACATGGTCTGAAATGGGCAAAACATTACGCCCAAGTGGATTTGGTCCATTCTAGAATGTTCTTTACAGTAACCACAAAACAGTTGTGGCATAACTTAGAAACAGCAGTCTTGGAATGAAATTGAACACATCATTTTAACCAATCATACAGCTAAGGCTGCAATTGCCCTATTTCACTATGACATCACTGCTTGTTTATGTGGGGGATAGAATTGCCAAATCCACTAGAAATTCAACAAAAATTGCATCTAAAATGGCCTGGTTTTCTGATATAATATGTGTTAATATGTACTAAAAAATATTCTGAGCGTTTGCTGGCTATTCTACTTCTCTTCGATGATTGATACAGGTTTTAGAACAATTTTCAGTGAATTTGTGTTGATTTGACCCCATCCGACGACCATGATCCTTTGCGTTTAAACAATAGACTGTTTTGATGTGACGTTATAGTGAAATAGGGCAATTGATCCAGTGATAAATGCTCATTAATGCAAAAATACTAAGTCATAGAGCATGGTATTCTTCACATATATAAATGAGTGTATCTACTGCTGGACATGTTTACTGTACCTTGAATTCTGTACTTTCATTGTCTGAAAGCCCAACATACCTGATAAGAGAAACGGTGACACCATGAATGATATCTGTGCAATAACAGCTGCAATTAAATAGCAGCAGAGCAACAGAATCCTTAATAGCCTCTAACATAGTATGACAACAGCAGCAGCAACAACTGCAGCAACAACAGAAGCAATAGTTTTCCATTAACAGCAACAGCAGCACAGGCAGCAGGACAGCAACAACAGTAACAATTGTGGTATCAACAAAAACACAACATTTTATAACATACGACACAATTTAGATTTCCATACCCTAATCTTTTATATCTACAGGTCAACAATGAAGCAGGTTGTCCTATTGGTACTTTGCCTACAAATACTTCTATCTTGGTCGCTGAAACACAATGCACAATAAAGTCATCCATACACATAAACCAGACTTTGAAAAGGAATTTCAATATTGTTATAATTCACCTTTTCAGCGCAATCCGTCACATGGTATAAATAGTTTTGAATTGTGTTACGGTCACCAAAACGTTGGGACATTGTTCTCGGATTTCTGTACAAATGTAATGGCTTTAAATGAACTATTTTAGTTAGTTCTCTAAATACAAGTAAAAAATCAGTTTCATAACTTGATTGAAGCTTTTCTTATTGCTGTTAAGAGAGCTAACTAAAGAAATCTACCTAAATTTTCTCTTTAAAGTCAGTGAATGTGTATGGAAATCTGAGAACAGTGTCTGAACTTTTTGGTGACCGTAACACAATCCAAGCTAGCACCAAAAAGGTGAATTATGTGTGAAATCAAAATATGACAACCAATTTGAATAACTATTGTTCTGGACTGACTAGCCTAGCGTTCACGTAGAAACATGCATGAGAGGCTACTCATTCACTAGTCTGTGCAGAACAATAGTGTTATTTATATTGGTCGCTACTGTATTTTTCAAGTGTTTTGTATATCAGTTATAAAGTCTACTCACGTATCAAATATTGATGAGCCAAGACCTGTAGTTTTCGTATTCTCAGTGTATCTTTTAACATTAAAACTATTTCTTGGGGAAACAGGCAAAACCTGCCATAAGGAAAAATATTATACAATAACTGTGTGTGTTAAATAAATATTATTTTAATTTTATCTTTTGGATTTAATGTTTGTTCCCAAACCAATGGTCTCTTTTCTACTTAATGTAATTGTTCAGAATTCTGAAAGAAGGATCATTCCAGCATAAAAATACACTAGAAATACAAACTGAAATGTGGAGAAATTGTACTATACAAATATGATAAAAAGGTAAATTATACACCGTGAAAAGATGAAAAAACTTACTGACGTTTCGGACGCTAATCCTTTGTCGGAGTAAAAGAGAGGAAGAGATGAAGGACTAGTGTCCAAAATGTCAAAACGTTTTTTCATCTTTTCACAGTGTATAATTTACCTTTTTATCATTACTGTTTCATTAAAAACACTGACGCAGCTCACACTAGTTTTTAGCTAGTTATATCTTCTTATTCAAATATGGATGAACCTATTCAAACAGGGATGAACACTGACCTTGACGACTGCCATCCCTTTGTAGTAGGGCTATGAACCTAATGAGAGAGAAAACAGAAAACTAACTATCCAGTACTACATATGTATTCTAAAAATATTATCAATTATTAATCTATTGATAATAGTGAGACTAAAATCGACGGGTTCCAAGCATTCCCAAGAGTCAAAAGACAAAAACGTAATTGGTCATCTTGGTGCAGTTAACAATGCATGGATGCTAATGAGAAATCTTTTGTTAATTAAAGTGCAATTACTGTAAATGGGGACACTAGCAGACCATTTCGACAAGAGAACCAATGAAAATATAGAATGAAAACAATGCGTTCCATCTTCAGGCATTTGAGCCAATCAGAAACCTAGACTGTACAGAATGGTAATCGACTAGATAGTCATTGTCATTTTCTCTTGAAACAAAAAGATACATTGAAGGCTATTGTTTTCTGCTGCTTTCTGATTGGCTACATTATGTATTGCTTTCCTTCTTCAATTCGATTGGTTCTCGCTGTCTATGTGGCCCCGGTTATAGTAGTTACATTGTAAATGCCACAAACATGGCCACGATAGTGTAAAATGCAATCGAAAGAATGGTTCTTGATTGTATACATGTATATATACCTCTAGTTCTTTAGCGCTGTGCCCTTCATCTGCACCAGAGCAGTGCACAACTTGAAATGGGACTTTCTTTGGCATCAATGACTATAGATTCTGAAATACCTACAAAAATGAAGAATGTGTAGTTCAAAAATTATCAATACCCCCCTCACGGAGGAATTTTTTTAAGATACCCCCTACCCCCCTGGAAATTCCAATTTTCTTCCATACAAACTCTGTAATTTTTGTTCTTTCTCTGACCCCCCTACTCTTCGGAAATTCCAAATTCCTCTGTGGGGTGGGCATGGATGATTTCTGGAACTACACAATTATAGCATGTTCACACAAGGTATCTTTAAATAAGAAGATATATTCTTAAAATTTGTTAACAATGATGAAGTCCACATTAATTTCCTGTTCTTTTATTCTTTTGTGAATGAATTCTTAACAGAAAATTCAGTCTCATTAGTATTGTTATCATGCACACCTGAACAGATGTTACAAGATGTTTATCAACAAGATCGTGATTAATATATTTATATACAATCATTTAGTAACGTTTTCCAGGGGATGTGGGGGAGTTTAAGCTTATCAATATCTGATTCAGGGCAGGACTAGCTCACAGATCTACATATAGATTGATCGCTGAAACAACCTCTGGGCTGGTCTAAGTCAGTGCATGGCTAACTCACAGATCAAACCCTGAAACAACCTCTGGGCTGGTCTAAGTCAGGGCATGGCTAACTCACAGATTGAACCCTGAAACAACCTCTGGGCTGATCTAAGTCAGGGCATGGCTAACTCACAGATTGAACCCTGAAACAACCTCTGGGCTGATCTAAGTCAGGGCATGGCTAACTCACAGATTGAACCCTGAAACAACCTCTGGGCTGATCTAAGTCAGGGCATGGCCAACTCACAGATCAAACCCTGAAACAATCTCTGGGCTGATCTAAGTCAGGGCATGGCTAACTCACAGATCAAACCCTGAAACAACCTCTGGGCTGATCTAAGTCAGGGCATGGCTAACTCACAGATTGAACCCTGAAACAACCTCTGGGCTGATCTAAGTCAGGGCATGGCTAACTCACAGATGGAACCCTGAAACAACCTCTGGGCTGATTTAAGTCAGGGCATGGCTAACTCACAGATAGAACCCTGAAACAACCTCTCGGCTGATCAAAGTCAGGGCATGGCTAACTCATCACAGATAGAACCCTGAAACAGCCTCCAATTGATTATATAAGTTTGCTAACAAAATGAAACTACTGTTAGTACCATTCTAAAAAATGTATCATATTTACATGATATTTAAATATGTCTTGCAAAAATCAATAGTAAAAATATCTCTTGAACAAGATTTGTACTGAAGTTACATTCTGGCGCATTGAAAATAAACCTTTGGACGAAAACCAAAATAAGCTAACATCGCTTTTTAGATTTCGAATTTAAGAAATAGTTTCAGGATGAGGCTTAATTATCTTATGCCCTGAGTAATACAAAATACCAAGCACGAACATTATACGTATATAATTAGAAATACCGTTAAAAAACAAGAAAATTAGTGAATAAATCTTTGCACAGTCAAAACAAATAACAGTTTGTTCGGTTTACATTGACAACGAACGTCTAACATTGTACAAGAAAAACAAGCAATACTCTAAAACTTAATGACTAAAACAACAGAAAAGAAGCAAATATCACAGTAAAATACATTATAGGAAGTATATACAGAAAGTCTAAAAGCAGAAGTAAGATTTTTAAGGGAATAAATCAAGTTTAAAATACCTCATAAATATACGTGAAAACACTCTCAGCGACCCTTCAAAATTTTGGCGCGAATTGGTTGAAAGATTAGGCTTTTTTCCAGCTTTTCAGCATCAAAGGATGACGAATTGGAGCTTGAGTCCTTACATATTCTTCTGTATTAGGCTGAAGAAAGTATATTTTTTTCAAAGAGTGAAAACAGAGGATTAATTCTCTTTGATTTTGTATTCAAAGATAAGGGAAGGTGAGTGTGAGCCTTGAGTTATTTGTCAGCGGGGTTAAAGTTTGGTATGTGGGAGGGGAGGGTGGGGAAGGTACGGCCGAATCCAAAGGATACTCCTAGTTCAGTTATAAGGGATACTCCTAGTTCAGGTATAAGGGATATTCCTAGTTCAGGTATAAGGGATATTCCTAGTTCAGGTATAAGGGATACTCCTAGTTCAGGTATAAGGGATACTCCTAGTTCAGGTATAAGGGATACTCCTAGTTCCTTTTTTCAATTATTCCCACGAGAATGAAATAACCAAAGACACAGTGGCCATGTTTGATGATAAAACAAAATAATTAATGGACAATTCTTTTTTTAAAGTGGCAAAGACGTCACGTGCAAACCAAGACTACGAGCCGATTCATCAGTCATGGTACTTAGAAAAATTGCTAGTGATATTACAGATTAAACGCCCGGCAGTTCGACGAGTCTTCAACGTAGTAAAACGGATTTTAAACGATAAAAAGTTAGGGGGGAAAAATTGCAAAATTTTTTTAGTAGGCATAAGTTTCAGGGTCACCCATCCAGGTACTTACTTTGCTAACCGGACTTGACTCAGTATTATTGAAACCCAAGTTTTTTCCCACTGGACCACGGTTCCAGGTGAATCAGCATAACAATAGCCGTGAAAACAATGCACCAGATAGGCTAGACTTTTTAACATAAAACTTTCAACCGATTCCGTGCGTGGCAGCGATGCAAGGGATTAGCCGATATGGTCTGGGGGCCGGCTGGTCTCTCCCCTGATGCTTCGGCTAGAACATTTTCTTGCGTAATTCGTGCACCCAAGGGCAGAAGGATTTAATCGCCGTCAGGTCCGAAGTCCATACGACGCCTCAGCTCTGCGGATGTCTCGGGGGTATGGCAAATTGAATCGATTTCTTTCTTCTTCTTTTTTTTTTCTTTTTTTTTTTTTTTTAAACAGTTTTCAGCGTGTTTATATCACAGTACAGAGACATGCGCGCGCGTTTTATATTCCTTATAAATATGAGGCGAATAATTGTTTTAGCATATACCAACTTGTGTACAGAGTAACTTATTTTCATATACAATAATTCAATAAAAACAAACAAACAGAAACTTGCAGTTTGCGTGACAAATTCACGCAAAACTTTTAGCAAAACTTTTAGGCCATACTTCGTTGCCTTTTTAGTATTGATAGGAACGGCATTTACTTTCATTTTTTCAATTTCCTTATCGGAAATTGTAGCAACGATTGCCGGAAGATGCCATTTTGTTGCCGACTCAATATTCCGAGATGCAGAGGGTAATATCGTACAATATTCTCCTCCAATTAACCAATACACCAGTTGGTATATGCTAATATATATATGTATAAATTTATGACACAACGTTTCTGCAATCGAGTGTATACACTTATTTCAACAAAGTTAGTCACCTGAAAAGCTACAAAGCTGAGACAGACAAGGATTATGAGTAGATACATTTTACATGTTTCAACCGCTTGATAACTGTTGATGGACTTGAGATCTTCTACCAGTTACAAGTTAACCTCCTCTTAGCATCCTCAACTGCTGCAGTTTGTGTCAAAAGCTTTACTTGTTGGATATAAAACATTTCCCCATGATTCTCGGTGATCACAGCTTTAGGTTTTTGTTGACTAACTTTATTGAAATAAGTGTATATATATACAGGAAAGTTGAAATATAAAAATAAAGAAATAACAAAAAAAATTAAATTCTATTTTGAGCAAATTACGTGTAATTATTTCACTCTGTTGAAGGAATAAGAAGATATAACTAGTTAAAAACTAGTGTGAGCTGCGTCGGTGTTTCTAATGAAACGGTAATGATAATAAGGTAAATTATACACCGTGAAAAGATGAAAAAACTTACTGACGTTTCGGACTCAGACGAAGGACTAGCGTCCGAAACGTCAGTAAGATTTTTCATCTTTTCACGGTATAATTACCTTTTCATCATTACTGTTGAAGGAATAGATTGACATTTTTGATATAACCTTACCTGCCTATTACCTAGCTTTTTTTTGCATGAAAGTATTTATGTGTTTTGATTTGTATTTTGATATTGTTACGAAGCTTCACGTCCAAAACCTTTTCTGCCTCACCACAAATCATAAAATTCACAAAAGCATATGATACAAGTTGACCATTAGATTGGATGTGACGTTTTTCAATTATGAAGAAAATATTTTTAATCTTTATTTTTTTACAAAATTTAGGCATGAAATTACTAGTTATGAATATTGAAATAACATATTATGCATAAAAGCTGCGAATTCGCCATAAGAAGGTATTCGCGATCCGACGATCCACTTCACCAAAGTCCAGTTCATTCCAGCTATGCTCGGTTCCTGGTTTTCCAAATTAAAAAAATCTCTCAAAATTCAAAATCTAGAAGCATGAATCAAATTTCAAAGACTAGACATGTTTTTGCTATGCATTAAGATTGTCCATACCCTTTAAAAAGCTGAACATTCCACGATTGTTTTTGGGTGGTATTCGGGATCAAGTCAATCGACGTCCGGTCTAGCTTTCATCAAATCACAAAAATCACTTATGTATGATGTCAAGAATATTTGAAATCAAAATAGTAAATTTGGTAAAAAGTGCGAATTATGAGTAGTTCTCCTTCGTGTAGGTACGGGTACGGGTACGGGTACGGGTACGGGTACGGGTACGGGTACGGGTACGGGTACGGGTACGGGTACGGGTAGAGGTCTAGGTCTAGGTCTAGGTCTAGGTCTAGGTCTAGGTCTAGGTCTAGGTCTAGGTCTAGGTCTAGGTCTAGGTCTAGGTCTAGGTGTAGGTGTAGGTGTAGGTGTAGGTGTAGGTGTAGGTGTAGGTATAGGTATAGGTATAGGTATAGGTATAGGTATAGGTATAGGTATAGGTATAGGTATAGGTACGGGTACGGGTACGGGTACAGGTACGGGTACGGGTACGGGTACGGGTACGGGTATAGGTGTAGGTATAGGTATAGGTGTAGGTATAGGTATAGGTATAGGTATAGGTATAGGTGTAGGTGTAGGTGTAGGTGTAGGTGTAGGTATAGGTATAGGTATAGGTATAGGTATAGGTATAGGTATAGGTATAGGTATAGGTATAGGTGTAGGTGTAGGTAGGTGTAGGTGTAGGTGTAGGTGTAGGTGTAGGTGTAGGTGTAGGTGTAGGTGTAGGTGTAGGTGTAGGTATAGGTGTAGGTGTAGGTGTAGGTGTAGGTATAGGTATAGGTATAGGTATAGGTATAGGTATAGGTATAGGTGTAGGTATAGGTATAGGTATAGGTATAGGTAGTTCTATGGTATGTAAACAAGCAATGAAAAGAATTATCAGAGTCAAATGATTGACACAAAGCTATCAATACTGCTAATAATAGCTCTCAGTCATATGTATAAAATTTGAATCTACGTCAATATTGGTGATGTAATCAGATCCTTCGGGTTTTCCCAACCCCTCCCTAGTTAGTACATATTCGCACCCAACATCCTTAATGTTCTTAGTGCATCGTATATATTCATCGATGCTTTCAGTAAGGTAGCTAAGAGGAGTAGAGCCGTGTTTTAAAATATGGTAGTGAAAATCTTTAAGATTGAAGGACTTGCCTAACTCCTTCTGCGCATGCTCACGTAGTTTTATGATATGCTGTTGACCAACCATGTACGCGGTTGCTTGTCCGGGGACGCTTTGATAACGCATCACTTCCTGTTGCATGACGTCACTTGTTTCCCACATGTACTCTTGAAAGTACTGAAGAGCTTTTTGGTGGGAAAAACCTTTATAATGCAATCCGGTGTCCACTACTAGGCGAATTGCGCGCCACAGCTGAAACAATAAAAAATAAAAATTATCATTTGTATAGGAAATCGCACGATCTCGAGTACAATTTGGAAATTAATAGACACGAGTAATGTTTTGAAAGTTCTTGTAACTGCATGAGCCTTTAGGCGAGTGCAATTAAAGAGCTTTCAAAACATTACGAGTGTCAATTAATTACAAATTGTACGAGAAAATCGTGCGATTTTTTGTTTATAGTTCACTCAACAAAATGTCAGTAAAAAATGCGAAGCGACGCCGTTCATCTTTGTCTATTTGGCGGCCGATTTTCAGTCCATCGCGCAACTGAAATGCATAAAAAAGATTAGTTCTTACGGCTTTAAAATTTCATTTATATATTTTTTTAAGTACAAAATGATAGAACATAATTGTTTTGACATTGTTTTGGCCGTGTTGCCATAGCGACTTAATTCGGTACTCCTACGGAGTACAATTAACGCTATAATTGTACTCCTCTCGACCAATCAGAGTCGAGTAATTTTGTTGAGTGTACTATAAATGAATGAATCTTACTTTCTTATTGGTTAGGGCGCGTGCTTTATGAGAGTACAGAGTACGCGCGCGGGTACTTTTCGTTACTTTTTAAAAATATGAAAAAGTTATGTGAAACAAGCCCACTACCGATACATGCTGCGCTTGTCGTGCACAAAGATTTCAATATGAGGCTTATTCGTGATGAATTAATTTTTTTCTTTTCTCCTATCACGAATTAAGAAGCTTTTGCTGGATTACTAATGTCATATCAAAAACCTTTTGTAAGATGCTCTTTCGATTGCAACTTACGAAGTAATTTCAAGTTTGTTTGCCATACTTTCAAGAGAGCCTTCCCCAAGGAACCTTTGGCTGAATATAGCCTACTTCCGAGATATTCCTTGCTTGTCACACACAAGGGATTCAATGTGACGGGCTTCGTGCATAATGCTCAGTGATTCGTGACAGGGTAAAAAGTATTAATTTAATAGCGCAGCGCACTGATTCTAAAAATAGCTTAAAGATTCGGACAAACATTACATTCTCTTTAACCGCTACAAGGATTATACAAACCGATTTTTTTTTTCTTTTTTTTTTTTACTTAAAGTTACAATAATAACCCATGTAAACTAAGATCAACTGCGATCGGCTGTGAAAATTATCTAGTGAAAGTAAACTTGTAAGTTTGATTGTCCGAATTTCGCCTTTGTCTTCGTTTTTATGACGTCACGGTTGCGCTGCACTATTCAGCACGTAGCCTCAAACTGAAACCCTTGTGTGTGACAAGCGACGCACAGTGGACGATCGATTCGATATCAAAGTGATATATCAGCACGTGATTTTTTGTTTCAGTAGACCTCCTCGGCTCTGGAGCGCTCGAGCGTAATGTTGATCCCATTTCAGACCACATGTCATTCCCTTGAGAATAATATTCTTTGTTTGAGTTATAACCATATTCATGTGTCTTCTCATGTCAAACCGAGCGCAAACCTTAAACAAAGAAATGATACTCTAGGAAATGACACGTGGTTTGAAATGAGAAAACATTACGTCAGAGCCGAGGAAGTCTATTGGCCTATTACTGACCATCTTGCTTCTCCTTCTACAGGTTAACTACAGACACACCGATACTAACCTGACCTCTAAGCATTCCATATTTGTACATTGGTTTATTGGCGTACATTTCCATGTCCACAGGAATCAATGGGTATTCTGCATACACAGCCCAACCCTCGTTAAACGCTGTGTACCTCGTCATGGTATCCAACCATCCAATCACCCCTCCACAAAGATCACGAAAATGTTCCAAAAGCCCCTGAGTCTAAAAATGTAGTTGTTAATCGTTAATCGTAATAGATAGTGCAGTTTTCGTATGACTGTGAAAAGCTCAGTGTCGTGAGCGTGACGTGCCGTGAACGTGATACTTTCAAGAATTTCAATTGGCTGATTTTTTTTCACGCGCAATATGATTGGTCTAAAAGTGCCGCGATCTTGGCGTGACCGTGTCCGCGCGGATGGAGAGTAAATTCTCGTGCAATGTGATTGGTCTCGCGTGTCCCTTGCTGTGTCACGACCGTGTTCTTGCCGTGAACTTTTCACGGTCATACGAAAACTGCACTAACCTAGTTATGGAGATACAGTTTGAAATAGGAAATACAACCGTGCGTCAGTCAATAAACCAATTACACACCACACACACAAATAAAAAAGGTTCTGGGATCGGACTCAGTTCGTTAGTAATCGTACCTGAGTATGGTGTCCAGGTCTGGCTTCATGTCCAATCATAGTCCACTTGCCGTACTTTGGTCCTAGTCGTCTTACGTGAAATGGTATTGAAACACGAGATGAACTGTGGCAATCCGGATAAATTCCATGATATTGTTCAATAAGAAATTGAGGACTGTATTGTATGATGACATCGACTGGACAGTTGGGTGTTGTATGTTTTGAGCCTGTGAAATAAAACATTTCCACAGTCTTGGAATCCATAAGACTCATTACCTAAAAAAACGTTAAGACATGGTCGTTATAACAAAAGAAAAACCTAATGTTATCCACACCCTTAAACACTCCGTGGGCTGATCTAAAACAGGACATCAGGCTAACTGAAAAAACAAACTCACAGATCAAACCCTGATACCGCAACCTTTGGGCTGATCTAAGTCAGGGCACAGCTAACTCACATGCCAAATTCTTTCCTCTAACCTAGACGACCTCGCCAGCACAGATTTTCAGCGTAAATTAAAGAGGCAATAGATATCTTCTGGGAGAACCCTTCACTTAATCAGCAGCTCTCCCATGTAAAGTTAAAGCTTGCTTTGTAACATTTTTGTCATCTTTTGTAATTTTAATTTTAATGCCAATCTTTTGTTCATTTATTTAACCGTTCACTCATTGTAAACTTCATTACTGACGATGGCTGTAGGACAGCCAAAACATGTCTAGATTAAAGATTGGTTTCTATTGATCAACATTCTGAAGTAATACCTACTTTATAAAGATCCTTTACCAATCTCTGCATCGCTTTATATCGAACAGGACAATACGTCTTTGCACTTGAACTGCTTGTACATCGTTCATGTGCTGTTGCATTTGATTCTATCTCAGGGATCAGATCCGCGCCGTAGAACATCGATGAATCGTTTAACTTGCGTGCAAACATTTCTTTTGCTTGCGTGGTATTGGATGTGTGGGTTTCGTTGCGAGCTAACTCGAGTACCTGTGAATACAGCAGATTATGATATAGCTTAGATAGTACAGTGACAAAATTGCTTCACGCAGTATACAACTGGCTGGCCATTGTTATCGCCATCCAGAGTTGAGTGCTAAGAAACTAGTGCTATGGGAGCCCACTCATGGACATCGGGGTCGAGGTAGACCAAAGACAGCCTACATCGACACGCTGAAGAGGGACACTGGAACACCCGACGCCAGCAAATTAGCTTCACTGATGGATGACAAGAGGATTTGGAGAGGACTAGTGGTTGCCCGCCTTCGGGTGACCAAGTGAGTGAGTGAGTTAGATAGTACGCACGCTTGATTGACAGCTCACAACTTTACTCATTTTAACTCAAAAGTCTGGGTAGAATAGTCTGGGCACACGATGCAAGGATGTAAGTTATAAAATAGGGGCTTTAAGGCGATTTGCAAATTCAACTGCTAAAGCTCTGAAACTGCAACGCGCAAAAAAAGTATACTCATATATGATACGAAGTATAGCCTTAGCGATAGGCGAGCACTCTTGCCGCTTTGTTAGCTGCGTGCTCCCAATAAATGTTGCGCTTCTTCATTCGGGATGCCGTGGGTGCATATACCTTTGCGCTACTTCATTTGGGATGCCGTGGGTGCATATACCTGTGCATATAACTTGTTTATCATTTTCAATCCCAGGTCATGTACTTCATTGGGTGTGATGTCACTTGTAGTAAAATACGGCATGATACTTTCATAGGCCTTGGAGCCGTTAAGTCGTTGGCCAGTTGGTAAGTACGGGTAAGTTAATTGGTTGGTTTTCGAACCATTAATGTACACATGAGTCAAAGGCAGACCTGATAATCCACTGGATTCATTCACAGGCAAGCAGTGCTCGAGGTAGGTGGTTTTAAGATATCTAAAAACAAAAGGGTTTACGGTGTGACTACGCGTCCATTGTGAGCAAATAAGAGTTGTTCTTTTGGCAGAAAGTATTAGAAGGCTATTTGGATCAACAGTTTCGATACACGGACCAAGCGAAAGTAAGCAATTTTCAGCCATATTTCTGCAACGAAAATCGTCCCTGGAGCTCAAATCGATTTTTCCTTTTTTCTCAAAAACCAAAAAGTATTTTTCAAAACTAACCACACAGCGTTTCGTACTTCATCATACACTACTTAAATCCAAAAGTAGAGCGAATTCGAAAATTTGAGCCTTGCCGCCGTATGTTTGATTTTTACAGACCGTCGCTCTTAAAATTACATAATTATGGATGGTAAATATTGCTCTCTCACCAATTTGCATCCTAGTTTAGGTGGAGCTGAGTTAGCTACTCAGCTAAACCTTGTATTCTTGAAAACTAGTTGCGTTTTTCTGGATCAGTACTCCCATTTGGAGTTCGCCTTTGCTCAGTCTTAGCCTCGATTGTGTACAAATGTATTTTTCTTTTATTAAGGTTCATTGTATTGTAAGGAATATACGTACGATGGTACAATACGTGTTGATTAAAATGCCACGGGTTTTGGTTGAATAGGTGAATATTATAATACACAACCGAGACTAAGGCTGAGCAAAGAGAACTCGAAACTGGAGTATTAATCGACATGTGAGTTAGCCATGCCCTGACTTAGACCAGAGGTTGTTTCAAGGTTTAATAGACCTCCTCGGCTCGGCGTAATGTTGTCCCATTTCAGACCACGTGTCATTCTCTTAAGAATAATATTCTTTGTTTGAGTTGTATCCATACTCATGTGTCTTCTCATGTGCAACCGAGCGCAAACCTTAAACAAAGAAATGATACTCTAGGAAATGAAACGTGGTCTGAAATGGGAAAACATTACGTCAGAGCCGAGGAGGTCTATTAGCATAAAATATACTCACTCACGTGATCAGTTTGTATAAAGGTTCGCCAATGTATTTTAACACGTGATCTCGGATGTCTTGTTTAACGGTCTTATTGTACTTAGTAAACCATTTTTCCTTTTCCTCTTTACTTAGTTTGTCCAAAGTCGAATCCCTAGTCAATCCTTTGGCAATTCTTTGTCTCATCACATCTAAAAAAAAACGATTGCATAGTTAGATAAAGTTGCGGCTCGTGCTTATGGAGTTTCTGTGGTTTTGGCGGGATTTTTACCGCCAAAACGGGCAACGTGGACGCGCTTAATCCTTTGCAAAGGAAACCTAGTCATGGAAAGTAAGTCTATCACGCGCCACTAAGAACATGCGTCATGGTGTCATGAATTATATGCAAAAAAAAATACTCTTACCTTTTTCTGTATTTTTTTTTTTTTTTTTTTTTTTTTTTTTTAGTGTTACTAAGTTAAAGGGGAATCAACGGGGTAAACATGCTTCCAAAATAAAATAAAGCTTCAAAATTCACCGATAAATAAAAGGGATTAATGGCTGAAGGAAATGACGACAAGGGAAAATAAAAATAGGTCAGTGATTTAGCTTCCCAAGTGGTAGCAAGAGGTCTTACTCTTAAGTAAAAGCTAAAAGTTTTACAAGAAAATGTGGTTTGCGAGGAACATTGGAGGGCCAACAGATCGTTTTTAGTGCCTTATGTTTGCGAACTGAGAGTTAAGAGAGGATGTCAGCAAAAATCGAACATACGCCGGCAACAGTCGAAAAATCGAATTTGCTCATATTTTAGTATTAGGAAGACCTTGATGCGATATAAACCGTGGTATACTTCATTTGCCAAAATATCGCTTTATTTCCGAGAAAAACGAGGAAAACCAATTTGTGCATAATTGACCCTCTGTAAAACAAAATACCCAAAACAATCACTTTACTCACGATTAGAACATTGTTTTAACTTCTTAAATTCTAAATATCGACGTTTTATTCTACATAGCACATGGTTTAAATATTTTTTGAAAGTTCTTTATATTTCATGACGTGCCAAAGTAACTTGGTAATAAAAAAAATTTCGCCAACATAAATTTATTGGAAAATAATAAAATTTCACAGATTTAAAGCCAATACAATGGTAAAAATAGTTTTTCAACAATCAAGTCCATACACATTTTTGCAAAGGCACGCGAGGCACTCGAAGTTGGATGATATTTTGGCTCTTTCAGAGGGTCAATTATGCACAAATTGGTTTTCCTCGTTTTTCTCGGAAATAAAGCCACATTTCAAAAAACGAAGTATACCACGATTTGTTTTGGCTATATGTCTACCTTAAATATGCCTTAAAATTGAGAGAAAAGTAGGGATGCTACACTGTGCAATGTCGTTGCCAGTTGCTGCATGCAATCCGTTGCGAAAAGTAGAACTGAGTTTTATCGTGCAACGCTACGCACAACAACAATAACAACAAATAAATAAAATTGCGAGACAACCCTCTTATGCTGTAAAATACAACTTGTCAATTTGCTGGGAATATATATTGCACAGTGTAACAGGACCTAGCTTTAGAAGACCGCTATATTTACCTTCTACTTTATTCATGTTCCTGTAGAAAACAAAAAAGGAGTGAAGGCCTCTTTTGCAGTCATCGATGTCTCTCACCATCCCGGCTCTCACTCCATCTATTAAGTTTTGTCTGTACTGGCTAAAAGTGTGGTTTAAGGTTTTGATCTTATTCAATAATATTTGAACCTCGTTTACTGAAGAAGGTGGTACGATCCAATGACTAAATAGTCGAGTAAAAGTACAGATAGACTGCATTTCTACACAAAAAAAGCCTGGTCCAAGAAGATAGTACCCAGTGTAGTAATTACCATCATAAGGCATACCAAAAACGTGTTGTAAATAATGCATGACTTGAGATAAAGCCTTTCGCTCGCGAGGTTTCAACAGTTGTTTCGTAATCTTTTTGCCTTTTATTTCTGCCAGCAACTCGAAGGATTTGTCAGTTGTTAGTTTTATTTTGGCAGGCGAAGGATCGTACCCTTGAAACTTTTCCAGAATTTCCTTCTTCAAAACGTTCGGCTTTAAGTAAATTTTCTCCGGATGAAGATCGTAAAATGTGTCTTGTACTTTCTGTAAGAATTCAGGCAGTCCAACGCGTAGTGCTTCCTGGGAATAGTTGCAAGTAACTGGAAGTATCGAAGAGGCTTTTGGACTATAGTGATCCTTGTGACACGAAGCGACAGACTTCTCGTGAAGGAGAATAATTCCTGATATAATGCATGCTATTCCTGCGACAACTAGGGCAACACACACAATTATTCTTATACTATTTTTGGTCATTTCTCGACTGTTCTCTCTCGACTGCCTTCAACCTTTCAATCGAAATAGGATTCAATATTAATCGAAAGACAATCAGATTCCGCCAGAACAATTTTATATGCCTTTTCAAGTAGCACTCATCTGCAATCAATACATCAAATCTCGTCAAAATCCTTCTTAGCTCCTTAGATCGATTAACCAATTCGATTGTAAATTCTCTATACTACCACCGGATACTATACTTGACATTGAAGGTCACACCGCTTCCTTGCATACGCGCAAATATCGCTTGGATACAAAGGACCAAAGATTTAAGGACTAGGGAAATGGCGGGGTATCTGTTGTAACTTTACTTTAAAACTTTTTGATTCATCCTCCAATTTCGTTCCCAAAGCCGTCATTTCTTCTGCGCATGCAAGGCGAGCATGCGCAATAAGAAATCTTCGTTCTTTCGAACAAAATTCTGGGTAAAGCTGATGGTACTACTTTGTAGTGCATAGGACCATGGAAACAAATTGATTGAAAGTTTTACAGAAATCTGACGTTACATCTATTTTTCTTCAATCCGAAAACCACAAATTTATGAGCCATCATATTATTTCCACTACGTTTGATTCTTAGCGAGACGTTTCAATGTCTACTACGCACTGAAACGGGCATCTGTGTAAGAGGCTAATTGCAAGCACGATTTTACTGAAACCGAAAAATGAAGGTGCTTTTTATTGTGGCTCTCTTAAGAAGCTTTTTATAGCCTTATTTCAGTAAAAGGCTGGGAATTTCTTATTTTGGCCAAAAGAATATTCCTTCAATAGATTCAGACAAATGCGTGACCCGTTTCACGTTTATTGACTAAGTAAAACTGGTTCTAGAAAAACCTGTTGTAAACCGGTTTTTCACTTTACCTTCAAAACAACACGAACTATAACGTGACTTAATCTAGTTATTTTTTAGCAGCTTTTCGTCAATATAAAGTGACATTATTCGAACATTCGGAGAAAATATCTTTTCCTGAAGGAATTTACATTCGATCAAGAAGAGAGAGAGAGCAAAACCGAAGGACATTCAGTAAAACCCAGCTGAATTTTAGGTACAGTACGTCAGACATACAACATTTCCTACACAATTATTTTTTAACTTCTAGCTTCTGGGATAGAAGTGGAATAATCGACAATCATGAATCATGAATTACGTCTTCGAAATGTAAATAATCATGACTCTTACAATATACTTCGCCGTTTGGAAATTTACTGAGAATCATGAATTTTTGTTACGATATAATCTGGAATCATCAATCACGCATAAAAATGCATTAAGGCATCATGAATAAGTGTCGGAAATACATTTATAGGAATTATAAATTATCAAAATTAACTTAACGCTTTTATCCACGAGTTTAGCTACTCTGCTGCATACAATGCCCTACAAGAGATAAAATACAATATGTTTTTTTAGTGGCTATTCGTACGTCACCCGTACGGTGACTTGTATTTTGCTATATAGTACGGGAGTCAAAAGTTTCGTCGATTTTCTCGCGAACTCTGTATTCTTTTCCAACCTAATAACGATATTCTTGTTTAGACCAGCTAGGCGATTCATGTCAGTGATGTTATTTTGATTCAAACTTATTCGACAAGTCTGTACTCAGTAGCGAGAAACTCACTTTCACGACAATGTTTTTCGTGTAGTCTGAGGTCAGTGTCACGGCGGGAAATGTCACGCAATAGAATTTCTGACGACTCCCGTACGAATAACAATCGCGAATAATTCGTACGGGAGTAAAAAATATTGGTAAATATTCGCTGAACCGACTCCCGTACGAATAACAATCGCGAATAATTCGTACGGGAGTAAAAAATATTGGTAAATATTCGCTGAACCGACTCCCGTACGAATAACAATCGCGAATAATTCGTACGGGAGTAAAAAATATTGGTAAATATTCGCTGAACCGACTCCCGTACGAATAACAATCGCGAATAATTCGTACGGGAGTAAAAAATATTGGTAAATATTCGCTGAACCGACTCCCGTACGAATAACAATCGCGAATAATTCGTACGGGAGTAAAAAATATTGGTAAATATTCGCTGAACCGACTCCCGTACGAATAACAATCGCGAATAATTCGTACGGGAGTATAAAATATTGGTAAATATTCGCTGAACCGACTCCCGTACGAATAACAATCGCGAATAATTCGTACGGGAGTATAAAATATTGGTAAATATTCGCTGAACCGACTCCCGTACGAATAACAATCGCGAATAATTCGTACGGGAGTATAAAATATTGGTAAATATTCGCTGAACCGACTCCCGTACGAATAACAATCGCGAATAATTCGTACGGGAGTATAAAATATTGGTAATTATCATATGACCCGTACGGCCCTGCTCGCGCGCTCTAATAAAACCATTGGAAAAAGTCACGTGATGGGGGCCGGACGGGTTGACGTAAGCGGGCCGGAAAAACCCGTCCGGCCCTGCTCGAATCCGCGCGCTTTCTCTTTTTTAGCTTTTATTTACTATTTCTTTCTTTCTTTATTATTTTTATTGATTTTTTCGTGAGGGTCATATGATAAAATGCTTATAAGCGTAAGCGGGCCGGAAAAACCCGTCCGGCCCTGCTCGAATCCGCGCGCTTTCTCTTTTTTAGCTTTTATTTACTATTTCTTTCTTTCTTTATTATTTTTATTGATTTTTTCGTGAGGGTCATATGATAAAATGCTTATTGACTGAGTTAGGTCGGGCCGTACGGGAAAATATTTGGCTCTCGGTCATTTGTACGGACCTCGCTGCGCTCGGTCCGTACGGCATCACCTCGAGCCAAATATTTTCCCGTACGGCCCTCCCACTCAGTCAATAAGTACATAATATTCGCTGAACCGACTCCCGTACGAATAACAATCGCGAATAATTCGTACGGGAGTATAAAATATTGGTAAATATTCGCTGAACCGACTCCCGTACGAATAACAATCGCGAATAATTCGTACGGGAGTAAAAAATGTTGGTAAATATTCGCTGAACCGACTCCCGTACAAATAACAATCGCGAATATTTCGAACGGGAGTGAAAAATGTTGGTCATCAAGGGAGATAGCTACACTCTTTTTAGAGTTCTTCCTAGATTTTGTAATTGAATTTAAAAATCCTTTTTCAAGCTAAAACTAGAATAATTGTTTTAATATTGAAAGCATTTTTGCATGACCTGTTTTCGCCATCATGCACGTCCACTGTGTGACGATTGCGTGACGGCGTGATAGCTGAAAGTAGAATAGTGACGTTTGCTTTACCGTGCCGTGTAATGACATCATCCTTGTTTTATACCTCTGATGAATCGATTGATTGCTTTTTATATTCAAACTCCTATTTTTTGTCTGTACAGAAAAATGCCTAAAGAAGACAGCAAGCATGATAAGAAACCATCCGTAAGTGAAGGATTGTTTAAAAATATTGAACCCTTAGTTTGTAAAATCAGCTTTAAATAAACAATATACAATATCACAATATCAGGAAACCACTGCCATCATGTGCTATCAACCAGAAAGTATTCATCTAGTAGTTGGTATCAATCAATACAAATTTCACAAGGGACCAAAATAAGCCTGAAGTGAGATGACGTTTTGCCCCCGACTCTATACCATAATAGTTTTTAAAATTCTTTCATAATAAATTTTTTGATCCCTTAGAGAATACAGGAACAATAGTCATAATTAAAGAACAAAAGCAATGTGAAAAGGATTATGGTCTAGAGACGGGGGTAAAACGTCATCTCGCTTCAGGCCTATTGATAGCGACCAGAGTGTTCTAGGGCTAGAAAATCAGTTTGAAAAGAGAAGTAGTTGTCTTATATAACTGAAATGAAATCAAGAATGCCAACTTAATAGCCATTTCCTTGTGTATCTTCAGCATGAAAGTGAGAAAAAGCATAAAAAAGAAGAGAAGAAAGAAGAACATGAGGTATGAACATAGTGACTATCCTCCCTGGGCGTGGTTTGCCACACTTTTCAAACCATGCATCTGACACCTACTTCCCTTGAGTTTAAACCATGAGAAGTGGTATATATTATTAAATCTAAGACCTATTTTCTTGTACATATCACATATGGGAGAAGTTGGACTGGTATGCCACACCCTTTAGACTATGGATCTAAGACCTATTTACTTGTACATATCATATATATGGGAGGACTTGGACTGTGGTATACCACACTCATTGTTTATACCATGATTCTGGGACCTATTTGCTTGTACATATATATAGGAGGACTTGAACTGTGGTATGCCACACTCATCGTTTATACCATGAATCTAGGACCTGCTTTTTTCTTGATAGTTTTTAACAAAGTATTCTTGTTCTCTTTTCTTTAGAAAAAACACCCAACTGAACATGTAGGCAAAGAGAAGAAGGCAGAGGCACAGAAGCACTCGCCAGAGCACGAGAGAAAAGCTGCGGCCGAGAAGCATGGAAAACATGACAAGAAGGAGGCTGAGAAACACGATAAAAAGGAGGGGAAACATGAAGCACATGAGAAACATGAGAAACATGAGAAACATGTCAAGAAAGAAGAAAAGCATGACAAGAAACACCCAGAAAGTCATGGAAAACACTCCCCAAAACACTCCAAGAAAGACGAAAAACACCAGACCAGCCATGGTAAACATTCGCCAAAACAATCCAAAAAAGACGAAAAACATGGTCACAAAGGAGGCAAGAAATAACACTGTCACATCTTGTGTGACAAGATAGTTATTTACCGATAGTTTGGTTGAAAGAAAACTCGTTGCGTTTGAATTTGAATAAAACTGACACTTGATTTTTTTAATTACAAATTATCATATGTGATTTTTAGTCGTTTTGTTTCTATGGATCACTTAAAATCTTTGCCCCATTTAATTAATGCGATTCAAGGACGCGATTCAATGTCGTTTGCCGGCATTATTCGCGCAGATCTGTTCTGCGCATATAGAGTGTGTTTTTCAAGATCAAACTTCGTCACCCTCGTTGCAAAAACGATTACTTCCAAAACAACATACATTGATGTGCCCCATATTTTATTCTAGAGATTTAAAGAATATCGTATTCTTCCTTATGCACTAGTGCATAGTGGGATTGTTTTATGATAGCTATTCAAAGCTATTCACGCATTTATCGGTTAATAAGAACTGCGTATTTGCAATTTCGAAACTAATACCCCATTCACACCTAAACGTGTTTAGTTAAACTATGTTTTCATTAGGAAAAAAATTGATAAACTAGAAACCTACAATATAATGAAACTTTCTAAAATATTGTCAGAGCAAGACAAAGGATGGTTTACATGCATTATTTTACCAAATATTGTGCAGTGTTCGTAGATAGTTTTCCAAACCTGTTTAGTTAAGCCACTTTAAAACATGTTTAAGCCTTGGTGTGAATGGGGTATAAGTTTTGTAAGTAGATGACGTAAGCCCCACGATTAGCTTCATCTCAGTGAGTGACTGATTATTTACAAATAATCTTAAAAATATAGCTCCTGATAAATTTAAATAAAAGAAAATAATAATAGTAAGAATATATATAAATATTTATATATAAATAAGAATCAATCATGTTTAAAAAGGTGTGTTTTGAGTGGTTTTTTTTTTTTATATATCTAGAGAGGCTAAGTGTCTAATGTCTTTTGGAAGGTCATTCCACAACTTTGGAGCAGAGACTTCAAAAGATATATCGCGAACTTATTTCATTATGTTAAGTTTAATAGATGAGTCAGCGCTTTAGCTTTTTGAAATCTATCCCTTTTACTGAAAGCAAGAAAAAAGCACAAGATGATTACGTAAAATCCAGTTTAACAGGTTATTCCGACCCGTGTCCACCCAGACTGGTACGGTCAGCTATGTTTCACTTCATTACTATACACAACAGCGATCTGAAGTGTTTACATTACCCCGACTGCAAATACGGTTTTTCCTAAAAAACTAAAAAATATTAATACTAAAAGTCGTTTTTTCCCTGTTGTAGCTTTTAAACTCTGTATCTCCATTTATTGTAATTTTATTTTTTCTATTTCAATGAAAGGCTGAAAAATTCTAATTTCCCCCAATTATTTTCGTAAAATTTTCCTCAAAAGGCTTCAGACAAAGTGGCGTGACCCTGAATTTCACGAAAAACCGGTTCTTCCAACATAACTGGTTCTGTTTATGAATTTGTTTTTCACTTATCTGTCAAAATGAAAGATTTAGTCCTGTTAATTTTTTGAAAAACAGGTTTTCGTCAAATACGCGCTAAACTGGTTTGACGATCTGTACCTATAAAACTGATCTTCGAACATGTGAAAGTATATTTTCTGTAGTCCACGAGATCAAGAAAAGAGAGACAGGACTAAAGCTCGCTGGAAAAGGTAAGATACGTCTGCATGCAGCATTTCCTATAGAATGATTTCCACAGTCTAGCTATTGCTCGAGGTTTTTAAATAATATTTTATTATTTCTTTTAAATATCTGAGCCCCTGTACAACTGGATTAATCAGAACGCAAATATTTTACAGTCAAGTCACGCGTTCCGCGTGACTCTGAATCTTACCGAAAACTGGTTTTTCCAATAAATGAATGTATTTATAAACCTGTTTCTCATTCGAAAACTGGTTTTTGTCAAAATACGAGCTAATCTGGTTGTGTGAGGTTTCGTACCTATTAAAACGAACATTAACTGACCATATATTCCTTGAAGGAGTCTTCGTCAGATCAAGTGAAAAAGAGTCATAGAACCTTAGTTCGCCAGAAAACCCAACCGAAAGGTAAGATACCTCTGCAAGCAGCATTTACTATAGAATTATTTCCAATTTAGCTATTGTTCGAGTTTAAAGTTCTATGAAGTATTTAAGGTGACTCCAAAATATATTGCGAGTGAATTTAGCGATTTCTTGAACGCCCTCGTATCGCTTCAAAAATACTCGGATATTTCTGAATTTAGCACATGTTAGAAGAAAATCTATCGAGCCCATTTTTTAATGCGCTTTTTTTTTTTTTTTTTTTTTTTTTTTTTTTTTTTTTCCCGCCTATTTTGCCGCACAGATACCTAGCGAGCAGGAGGACAATATCGTGAAAAACTACTGTTAGAAAAACGGCCCGTAACGGTAATCATGACTCAAAAGTAATATTTCGAGTGCACCGTTCAGAATAAATATCTAAGTGTTTTTCATGCAATCTGATTGGCTGACAGTCATGATCGCTAACGCACGGAGCCAGCGCTCAGCGCGCGCTTGAAACCGCTTTTCTTTTAAACCTTTCCCTCGTTTTCTAGTATTTGTATTTTGTTATTTTTATTGACCTCCCATACAACTAGAAAGTAAATATTACCTCGATAAAGGTTGAGATGTCGTGCCGATATTTCATTACCAAAGTGTTCATCAACTATCAAACATAACAATCGTTCACTATTAAAACTAATGACGTATTATTTTATTATTACTTCATCTTACTTTATTTATTCTTCCCATGCATTCATTGATCTTTTATATTCACTCGTGTCCTTTTGTCTCTACAGAAAATGCCTAAAAAAGACGAGACCAAAGCCGTAAGTGGAGGATGTTTTTACAGATTAAATCATTAGCTTGTATATGTCAAAATATAAATCTGGGGCATAGCTTCTTGTAAAGATCCCTAAACTTGTGCCTACACAGCCGGAACTCCTTACCCAATGACATTCAATTACTGTCAACTTTTAAGAAATTTATTTATTGAATTATTATTTAAAAAATTTCATTATTCTCTCTCTTACTGTTTATCTATAAGGATAATTTTCTAACTGTTTACTTGAGTATATTAATTATTTAATTTGTTATTTGTGTATGTATATATATCTCTTTTCCATTTCATCCAATGATACTCATATAAATATATGGAGAGTACCATTACCAAAGGTGTAGCATACCACACTTTTTAGTTTGTTTTAAATTTTTTCATTTATTTTTTTAGCATTAGTATTGATCGTTTGTATTTCTCTAGAAAAAGACCGACGCAAAGCCAGAGGCTGCAAAAGCCCCCGAGAAGCCAAAGGGAAAACCTGCCGCCAAAAAAAGCCGACAAAAAGAAATGACTCTGACTTGGTCTAAAACGTCAAAAATAATCATCCTAGTTTTAACCAGTCAACACATGATGATAAAACAGTTGAAAATAAGGTTATTTACGAAAAAATTAGTCTTAGGATGACATTGTACTACACATCAATATAACATTACAAATATTATATTATATTAAGTGTACCTAATATAAATGAGAAATCAATAGGAATATGCATCGCTGTTTGACATTACATGTTTACAAAAAAAACTAGGAATGATGTTATATAATCTTTGTTTGTTTCTGTCATGTCACATAATTTTGAAATAAAATAACTATTTGTAACCAGGTTTTTGAATATATGAGTAAAAATGAACGTTATTAATATTTTTTACACAAGTGAATATAATAAATCCGGCGCGCTCATTGGTCACAATTTACGTCTAATAATGATATACACTTACAGGTGAATATAGCGCGCACGCTTTGTCGACTTGTGCCGCTTGCAGAGATAAAATTTTAATAAAAACAAGACGCTCTTGGAGTGTGCACTGGGTTGCCCAATGTGCTGGTGTGATGGAACTTATACAACACATAATCTTTGTTATGTACGGCTATTTGGGAGGAGCGGGTACTTTGGAATAGTTTAGGTGTATTTTTCTTTCAGAACACTTTTTTTTCTCACATCCGAATTTATTCAAAAGTGTACACCTTTTAAATGGAGCCTACAGTATTAAACCTTAGTGACGTCAGTTTTCTCCGGTTACAAAACCGCATCTGTATAGTTTTACTAATCGAGTGTCATTTCCACTTCACTGGTTAAAAGATATACAAAAGCGGTACATTTTTATTAAGATAAAACATTCAAAATTACGCTGATGGACAACAACTAAAATTGACCTAAAGAGCTGACGAAATAATTATATTAAATTCAAGATACATGACCAAATAAGCGACGTAAATTCAAGATTAACTAGAGACTGAAAGCCGTATTTTCCTTTAGGCTCTACTAACCAACGCGAAAATTTTGAAGAAGAAAAAATCAAAGATTTTTTTTGGTGTTTTGGATCGTGGCACTGATTGAAGTCCTGTGAAGCCGGTCAACGGCAAAGGTTTTTCAAAGGGCTGTATACATAATGTGTCTATAGGTGACTCTGTGGATCGTTACAGATTTTTACGACTAATTTTTCTCCATTAAGATGCTATTAAGATAAATTGGATGTAATTTCGATGTCACTGGAATGGATTGGTTTTGACTGAAATGGATTGGAAGTGACTGGGCCTCAGTCAGTGACTGGATCTTGAATCACAAAAAAAAAGTTTTGAATTTTCACCTTTTGAATGGCCATGGATAATCTTACTGTATAGAATAAATATGCTCAACTTCTAAAATTTGTTACTCTCTTCCAAATGCCCGAATTTTGAGTGTTTTTTAATTTTGGAAAATCCGGAACCGTACATAGATGGAATGGACTGGACTTTGGTTGGCTGGATTGTACGGAACGTAGACCCTTTTTTACGCTGAATTTGTAACTTTTATCCTACAATTTTTATTGTATTATAAATAACTAGTGATTCTATCCCGAAAATTTTGCAAAAACATTGCAACAAGACGCTCGTGGAGCGTGCTCTTGGTTGCCCAATGTGCTGGTATGCTGGAGCTTTTTTAATACCTAATCTTTGTTATGTACCGCTATTTGGTAGGAGGGGTACTACAAAATTTTTCTCGGCTAAAACAATTTCAGAAAGAAAAAATATTTACGTAAAGTAAAGAGAAAAAGACAAAAAGGCATTCGTACGGGAGTGAAAAATGTTGGTAAATATTCGCTGAACCGACTCCCGTACGAATAACAATCACGAATAATTCGTACGGGAGTGAAAAATGTTGGTAAATATTCTCTGCACCGACTCCCGTACGAATAACAATCGCGAATAATTCGTACGGGAGTGAAAAATGTTGGTAAATATTTGCTGAACCGACTCCCGTACGAATAGCAAATACAAGTCCCCTCAGTGCAATAAATTATATCTTTTATCAAAAATAGGGTCCACAAATTTGAGGGTTTTTTTTCATAAACAGATACCTCGCAGACAGTAATGTGATTAATAACGTACTCGCCAAAACATTTCAAAAAGAAAGAAAAACACGTTGAAATGGGGCAAGAAATGACCAATGAGATGTACAAAATAACATTATCCGTCAATAGCAAGTCACAAAAAAATGAAAATATTTTAATCAGAGAGTTTGAATATGAAAGTCTTCAGTTGCTATAGAAAGATACCCATCAAGGAAAACGTAAACGTTAAAAAACTGTGCCCTAAAGTCTGAATGCTAAAACAATATCATACAATCAAAACTCCACCAATCACAAGCCACGGAAACGTGTGCTGACTTTCTTTTCAACAATTTCTTGGAAGCCGAGGTCAATTTGTTAAACATTGAAAAGACTAGATTTGCATTTCTTGGTAGCGTCGGATTCCTGCCTCAAAAGTAGAAAAACAAGAGTTCTATAAAATATTGAATAACCAAAACACGAAAACTCATCTAAGGCTGCGTTCATAATGTATTGCAGAGGTGCGCGGAGGGGTGGGGGGGAGGAGGGAAAATTTTGGTAGGAAAAAGGGGGGATGGGCAAATTTTTATCAGAAAAATGGGAGGATGAACAATTTTTGGAAGAAGCTACAAGCCTTGCTTAGGGGGGGATCGTTTTTTTTGTTTTTGTTTTTTGTTTTTTGTTTGCATGACTTTAAGGGGGGTGTTAAGAATTATTCTGCCAAAGGCAAAGGCACCGTGTAAATCAGTTTTACATTGGCTTAAAAGACAATAAACTAAACTAAACAACACAACGATAACATAGATTTAAAATTATCCAATCGAGAATCCCAATGCATTGATTGAGGTTTTTCGTTTTTCAAAATTTTCAAATACAAATTTTGCTATTGCGTTTTGTAGTGGCTTTGGAGGATTTATCAACAGTAAAAATTTCTCATTTTCATTTTTGTTGTGTAAGCTAATATTTTCTGACGATTTGAGTCTTTCAACAATCTTAGACCTTTCTTCTGAGTAATAAGGACATGTTACAAGAAATGTTTTTCATCTAATTCTATGCCAAGTTTGCATATTTTGCATATTCTTTCTTCTGGTTTGACGTATGGCTTTGAATATCTGCCACTTTCAATTTCTAATGGGTGGTCACTTATTCTTAGTATTGTTAAATGTATTCTGTGTTTGATATTGCTGACTTCTCTGAGGTATTCTTCTTGCTTGTAATCTATTTTAAAGCACCTATATGTTCTTAATTTGTTCTTTTGGGAGCCCTTTCTTCCACTACTGTCACAGTGTCTTTTTTCAAACCATAGTTGAATTTCCTGATCTTCAAGTCTTTCTTTACATTGTTTAAAAATCGTTTCCCAGTGATTTTCTGTAAAATCGTACTTGTAACTCTGTTGCCAAATGAAACTAAATCCTAGATTATTTATAATCGTACATTATGAACGCAGCCTAAGCATCGATAAGAAACCAGACCAACAACCAACAACAAACGATTATCAAAATTTATCGGAAATTTCCTTCCTTGAAATATCAGACGTGCCTTGGATTATTATAAGGCATGTTTATTTCTATACTCATTTAGATTTTACAGCTATTTCAAAATGGGTTGGCAAACATTTCCCTGCATATAGTTTCCAAGTTATACGTTTCTTACTAAGTTTAAATTATAGCTACCTGTATTGTTAAGATCTACTTATAGAGTCATTTGGCTGTAGGTTTGGGTCTGCTTGTTTGGGTGTGGTTTGGTTGTTGATGCTTTTTCTTTTTTGCTTGTTTGCCAATGCTTCAGAATTAGTTTTCTTCCTTGCTTGTTTGATTGTTTCATCGAGTACTTGTTTACACGTTCGTTCGTTCGTTCGTTCCCGGGTCATTACTTTTGTATATATTGTGAAATTTGAGTTTTAGACCTGTAACAATCAAATATAACTCCAATATACACTCCCTTATAAACCAACACAGGAACTTTGTTTGGGCTGCCTGTAATTCAAGCTACACAAACATCGCACAGTTCACTCAAGCCACAAAGGCATAAGCCATTCATTCAATCCACGCAGGCATTCACTGCAAGCAATGAAATTAAGCCACACACGCATATTTTCCGGTTTCATGATTTGCTGGTGTTGTCGCACTTTAAATATTTATAAACTTTTTCCTATATACGCCTCTCTTTTTGTAATAAATTTCCTAAATACTTGTTGTTGTTACAGCAGTGCAGTATCCACTCACGGACTTGTCTGTGTTTCACTCAGTGAGTCCAAGGGCTCTATAGTAAAATGGAGTTGTACGTGTACAACATCGCTTCCTCGTCATTTGTCTTCCTCTTTGCGATGGTGTTTTTAGTGACTTGGCTTATTTTCTTGATAAAAGGAATAGAGAACGATCTGGTGGACTTTATAGCCTTCAACATGTTCCCAGGCATCCTAAAGTCCGAGCAAAACGACAGGAACGAGATTGTGGTTCATCTAAGACAGGGAGAAGGACAGGGAGAAGTCCTATTACAGGGACATACCCTCCTAAAAGCTAAGATGGCATTGTTTTGCGTTTGTCTTGCTTTTATAGCTGGTGTCGTAATCGGATTTGGTGAGTTCCTTTTCCTCGAGATTTCACACGACTGCAAAAACGATCAAAGTCATGATTGCTTCGAGTACCCTATCCACGATGTATTTCATGCTGTACGTGCAAATTGCTCTGACCCAGATATCTTGCAAGGCAAGACTCGAGTCATTTGCTACACATTGGTATTCAAGTTTGAGCTTGCTGTTGGCATAAGTTACGGGATGTACATAGTTTGCCAGCAACTTTTGAGGCTTACTTTAACTTTGTTCCTCAAAATGAACCAGAATAATTTAAAGTATTTTCAGTTATCAGTTTTCCTTATCACGTTCATCATTTGTGTCACTGCTGGCGTATTCTTTTATTCCCATCCTTTCTTTAGAATGAACGATAAGGATCCGGAGTTGAAATGGATCCTTACTGTTTTATCGGGATTTCTAACAGTAAATATATATAACTATTTTATGCCATGGGCTGAAATTATCGAAGAAAGAAACAGATAAAAGACTGCATGAGGAAGTAGGCTTGGATAACATAATCCCAACAAGTTCAATTTAAAAATAAATGTCTTTATTGTAAATAGATAAAAGTACATATCTATCCTTACATAGGTAATTGTGACAAAATACTAAAGATATAGATCATAGTTATACTATATAGCTAAACGAGTGAACAATCTCTAAGAATCAACGTACCACTAAACTATATATTTCAAAATTAATCTATTTACAAACGATTGTTTAAAGCGCTCCGTGTTTACATTAGGGAACTGACAGGTGTTATTGCGAAGTCTTCTGGATGAATCCTTAACTTTTGGCAAGTATGCAAAAAGAGGATGTTCGGGCATATTACTTATCTTTGAAAAGTTCTTTAAAATCTGATTTTTGTAATAAGCTGCAAATATTTCAAGGATAGGAAATATATTTACGTTTAAAACACTTAGTTAAACATTTTTTATCGTAGTTAGTTCTGGCGTTGAAGCACCATAAATCATGATTAATGTAGTGTACAAACAAAGATAGAATTGCTGGTCTTCGTATACAATATCAAGAGAAATCCAGCAATTTATTAAGGAATTGTCACAGCGTAGAATATTCCAGATTTCACAACAAATTTCTTGTTTTTCTTTTGAAATTTAAGCTATTATTTCAGTTTAGTATAATTTATTTAGTTAATTACTATTTAGTTCGGTTATTGTTTATTTTATTTATTTCTTTATTTAGCTTTAGATTATTATTATTGTTATTATTATTGTATATTAATTTGTATGTTATAAAGTTGTGAAATATGAATAAAAAAATGTAAAAAATAATAAAAATAAATAAATATAAGTAAATCATGATTCCGTATAAGATCTTAGATAACACTATACTTTTAAAAAGATAATCTACTCAGTTTGTATAAAGCCCTCCACGTAAACACCTAATGATATAGAGACACTTATTGGCTTCTACTAGCTTAAGTCGTACGTGTTCTGAAAATTTACAGTTATTCTGAAATGTGACGCCTAAGATCTTTACAGAATTCAACTGGGTAATTACCCTGACTGGAATGAACTGACTACCGACAATGTTCTTTTTGCAAATAGCTAACTCATTGAATTTGGCTAGATTACACGGCATACAGTTGCTATATGCCCAGTCCATGTACATATTTACAGCTATTTCTGACTCATCATGACCATCTTTGTCAACAGCCACTGCTAGTGTGGCATCGTCAGCGTACTTGGCAAGCACGACTCACGAACTGAAATTAACTTCTAGGTCATTAAACGCTACCCTGGGTTGTAACCTTATTAACTGTTTTCCAATACTGTACCACTGTAAATTACTCGCTTTTTGCGATCCTTAAGAAAACTAAGGTACCAGTTAGTTATAAAAGGATCTAAAAAAAAGTGATTTGAGTTTTTCACTTAACAGAATATGCCTTACTTTATCAAACTGCACTACAGTTCTTATCATCGAGAAAGCTAAGGTAGTCATGCTGAATCTTGATGAAAGCATCGGTACTGCTACAGACAGTTCTATATGCAAACTGAGTAGAGCTAAGATTATTTTCCGCGAGATCCTTAACAAACTTGTGATAAACTACTTTTTCAAAACTGCATGCGATGACTTGAGTAACATTTATTCCCCGGAATTCTCCATGTTCAGAAGGAGCATCGATCTTAGGCAAAGGGTTGATGTTAGACATTTTCCACTGCCTAGGCCAGGTGTCCGTTGCTAATGACAAGTTCCATAGATATTTTATCACGCGAGCGAGGTATAACGCGTTTTCGCTCCAGAACCAATAAGGGATTCCTTCGGGACCGGCTGCCGTTTTTTTTTCACTTTGGACAGAGCTATGTGAACGTCTATGTAACTGAGTTTAGGTGGCGTAGTAATGGTCTTGTCAATGCTGATTGGCGTAGGCTCCACATACTGGTTGTTATGACACAGTTCTCTAAAGTAATCGTTCAAGCCAGTAAGAAACTGGCTTTTGATGATAAATATAAGAAACAAGAGACACCTCGCACGAAGCAATGTGATTAATAATTTACTCGCCAAAACATTCCAAAAAGAAAGAAAAACACGTTGAAATGGGGCAAGAAATGACCAGTGAGATGTACAAAATAACATTATCCGTCAATAGCAAGTCACAAAAAAATGAAAATATCTTAATCAGAGAGTTTGAATATGAAAGTCTTCAGTTGCTATAGAAAGATGCCCATCAAGGAAAACGTAAACGTTAAAAAACTGTGCCCTAAAGTCTGAATGCCAAAACAATATCATACAATCAAAACTCCACCAATCACAAGCCACGGAAACGGGTGCTGGCTTTCTTTTCAACAATTTCTTGGAAGCCGAGGTCAATTTGTTAAACATTGAAAAGACTAGATTTGCATTTCTTGGTGGCGTCGGATTCCTGCCTCAAAAATAGAAATGCCAAGAGTTCTATAAAATATTCAAAAACCAAAACACGAAAACTCATCTAAACATCGATAAGAAAGCAGACCAGCAACAGCAAACGATTATCCAAGTTTACAGCTCAATTCAGTCGGAAATTTCCTTCCTTGAAATATCGGAAGCTATAAGGCGACTTGAAAACGGCAAATCACCTGGTAGAGACAAGGTTCTGAATGAATTACTTAAATATGGTGAAAAACATTTAATATCGCCTTTAAAACGACTATTCAATCTAGTACTGAAATCAAACCACTTCCTTGAAGAATGGAGTTATGGATTTATTGTACCAGTATTCAAAATAGGGGACCAAAGTCTTGCAGAAACGTATAAGGGGATAAGTATAACAAAAAGAGATAAATTAGTATCTAGGTCAACTTCTATGCTATAACCACCTCTTCATATTCAAATGACAAATCAGCAGTGAAAATTAAAGAAAGGCTGACATAAACAAGCTGCAACACTTTTATGACACATCTAATATATATATTAATGTAGACAAAACTAAAATCATGGTTTTTAACAATAGTGGAAATAGAATGAGTAACTCAGTTAATTTCTATATCAAATATATCTTGGAATAATCTTTAGCACTTTTGGAACTTTTAATAACGCATGAGAAGAATTAATAAAGATAGCTTTAAAGGATTTTTTTAAATTGAGAAAGGATCCTGACAGCCATTTCAGAACAGACATATCCCTGACTATCTAATTATTTCATTCACTAATAAAACTTATATACTATTATATGGAATTGAAGTTTGGGGTCACATTAAGGAAAACATTAATAACGATCCTGCAAAAGCAGTACACATAAAAGTTTGTAAAATGCTATTCTCTTCACAGGTAGCCCAAGCTTGGTTTCTGTGGTGTCATGTTATGAGAAAATGTATGGGGATTCATCAAAAATTTCAATAAAATCATTGAAACGTGAAATAAAGCCTCGAAATTTTACCCGATCATTGAGAAATAGCACTTAATCTTTAGCTCTGTGTGGTTATTTTTTAAATTTAGCCCGTTTTAAGTATTTTTCCCCCAACAGTAAGAAATAAGAGAAGGTTGGTGACTCGGGATCCCAACAGCGAACCATCACGAGTCTTTGAAACCTCGTACGTCTTCGAATTTCCTTTCTAGTGCCAAATTTTAGTCATAATCCCTCTCTCACATCCCTATTGAACCGAGAAAGTCTCTTTTTAGTTTTAGAAGGCAATTGATGACCATAAAAGGCAATCTTAGATTTAACGCTCTGATGAGTTTGCAACCATATCACTGATACAAAATGGAGTTGATCGAGTACAGCATCATCGCCTCCTCATTTGCCTTCCTCCTTTGGATCCTGTTTTTAGTGACTGCCATTATTTTATTCATAACAGGAAAATGGAACGATCTGGTGGACTTAATAGCCTTCAACGTGTTCCCAGGCATCCTAAAGTCCAAGAAAAACGACAGGAACGAGACTGTGGTTTATCTAAGACAGGGAAAAATTCTATTACAGGAAAAAACCCTCTCAGAAGCTAAGAAGGCATTGTCTCGGGTTTCTCTTCTTTTTATAACTTCTGTCTTCATCGGATTTGGTCATTTCCTTTTCCTCGAGTATTCATACGGCTGCAAAAACGATCAAAGTCATGATTGTTTCGAGTTCCCCATCCGCGATGGATTTCATGCTGTACGTGCAAATTGCTCTGACCCAGATATCTTGCAAGGCAAGACTCGAGTCATTTGCTACACATTGGTATTCCACTTTGAGCTTGCTGTTGGCATAAGTTACGGGATGTACAGGGTTTGCGAGGTGCTTTTGTCGCTTACTTCAACATTGTTCCTCAAAATGAACCAGAATCAATTGAGGTGTTTTCGGATATCAGTTTTGATTATCACGATCATCATTTATGTCATTACTCTTGTTCTTTCCATAGTCTATAAATCCCATCCTGTCTTTAGAATTAACATTAGCAATTTAAAATGGTTCCTTAATGTTTTTTTGGCATTTCTAACAATAAATTGGTATAACTTTTTTATGCCATGGGATAAAATTATCGAACAAAGAAACAGAGAAAATACTGAGGAAGTAGGCTTGCCGGATAACTTAGACCCAACAAGCTCGGCTTAATTTTTTTTCATGAGAAACATAAGAAACAAAAGACACCTCGCAGACAGTAATGTGATTAATAACGTACTCGCCAAAACATTCCAAAAAGAAAGAAAAACACGTTGAAATGGGGCAAGAAATGACCAATGAAATGTACAAAATAACATTATCCGTCAATAGCAAGTCACAAAAAATGAAAATATCTTAATCATAGTTTGAATATGAAAGTCTTCAGTTGCTATAGAAAGATGCCCATCAAGGAAAACGTATACACGTTAAAAAACTGTGCCCTAAAGTCTGAATGCCAAAACAATGTCATACGATCAAAACTCCACCAATCACAAGCCACGGAAACGGGTGCTGGCTTATTTTCAACAATTTCTTGGAAGCCGAGCTCAATTTGTTAAACATTGAAAAGACTAGATTTGCATTTCTTGGTAGCGATCAACCCGAATGAAGAAATCCATAGCAAAATACATACGAATGCCAAGAAGATAGAATGGCAATGTTGCCACAGACAAAACAATGATAGCTAGAAAGCTTGAATTACAACAAACTGTCTAAAATCAAGAGAGCATAAATACTGAGAAGGAAACTTCTTTAAGCGAGCGCGCCATGGGCTATTTTTGGTAACCGGATGCAGTTTAAATTTCACCTTACCATACTCCCGTGCGTCATTATTTTGCACAGATAAATAAAGAATTGTTTCTAATGACGAAACTTTTGTTTAATTCATAACCAGCAATGAGGTCTTCGCCAAGGGAGCTCAAAAGTAAAATACACTCTACATTCCTATTGCACCTGAACTCAGAACCGAACTAAACACTAGACTTTTACTCTCCCGTAAAAAAAGCACTGCTTTTCTTTTCAAGAATAGCGCTGAAAACGGTCTACAAACCCAATATTTTCCCTTACAAATTATTAAAAATGTCTATATGCAACAGAAACAAACCTTTTACAGTTTTTTTCTTGAGTTTTCATCACTTTTTTGGACTTTTGCACCAAGTGAAGTAGCCATGTTTGCTCTTTGTCATGTTGAGTCCAAAGCGAGCACTAAGTTGTGACGTATTTCCGGGTAAAGCTGCTCATCAAAAACCACTAAAATAAAGCGAAAAATATTCTCAATGATTTAACCTCCACCTGAAACAATTAGAACTTTAGACAACAACTTCTCTCATAAAGAAAAATGGAGAAATTTTTTATAGATTTGCTTTTTGTTTTGGACCCGGAAGTCGTTGGTCAAAAACTTTAACACAGGGATCCCAAGCAGTGTTATTGATCAAGGGTTCCAAAATGGCGGACGTCGTGTAGATAAATGTTCAAATTTTCTCAATAAAAATTAAGTACTTTTAGCAAATGCAATAATGTTTAAACCTAGAGGATCTGTTATCCAGTTCAACTGGCAAGATTCCCAAGAAGGCCGGGAATATTTTGCTGGAATTTTGAGAAGAAACAGACGTAAAGTGTTTGGTATGTGAAAAGATAGCTTTATATAATTCTCTTATTCAGTTTGGTGTCTTGTCTTTAGTTTCTGTTATTATCAGTCGCTTTTCCAAATGCTAGGCTTCAGCTTATAATAGCGAAGGGTTCTTTACGGTTGTGTTGTTTTATAAAGCCTAGTTTTGGGGAGGAATGGATTTTTGAAAAATTCTTTGATGAAGGATTAAGAAGGAAGAATTGGAGACTTCATGGTGATTATTGGCAGACTTACAAGTATGGAGTAAGAAAGGTAGCCACATACATACCATGGAAATATGGAAATGTTTCACTAGACAGCCATCTTGAGTTAAATGATTAAATAGCTCTTCCTTGATTAGCCTCACATTCAAGCACTTCAGAATGAGGTTACACAGGCCAGTTTAAACAATGGAATTTACCATTCACATGAGTACTAACATGGTGCCGTGTCATCTAGGTTCATTATTCTTGTCCTTATATGATAGGTTTACTGGAAATGCCCAGCCTCCCAATGCAGTCCCCCCCTGATATACTTAACTACAAGATACTATTGAGTGGCAAAGCTGGTATTGGTAAGACCAGCACTATAGCAAAACTCAGTGGACAGGGTAAGCAATGTTATTTACTTTATTTGCATAGAAACAGGCACCGGGGGAGGGGGGGTACTCCCTTTGTTCAGGAGGTAGGGGTAATCCCCTTTAGGGGTTCCGGCTCAAAAGTCAATTATGTAACATAACTCCATACCTTTTGGGGTCATATATATTATGCGCGTTATCCATGCTATGCCGTTGTTTACTTTACAATGATGCACTAAATATTTCTGTAATATGATCATTGTTGTAATCTTGGTATACGCTGTCCTGTCATTCGTTAAACCGGCATTGATAGCCGGGGTTAATAGTAAATTACTGAAATAAAGCTGTACCTTTTAGGGTTTGAAATCAGGTTGGTTTTAAGAGCCTTTTTAATTTATGCATACCTTTTAGGGGCTATTTTAAAAATCGACCGCCGATCATCCCTACCACCTGAACAAAGGGAGTTCCCCCCCTGGAACAGGCATTAAGGCAGTAACTTCATACAGGGACTATCGAGACAGGGGCCGTTTGTGTATACTGATAACACTTCAGCCAGCTATTAAGATAGTAATAAATGAGTAGAAAATGGGGAAAACTGTCACTAGGAACCCAACAGAGCTAGAATCCTGTCCTGCTTTAGTCTTGCGATCCTTGTGATAGCCTCCCTTAAAGAGCATCTTATCCAGGGAGTTCACTTTGGTTTTCTTTTTGTAACAGAGATTCCTCGCACCCATATTGAAACTCCTGGAATTCAGACATCTGTTATTTACTGGCCAGTCAAGGTAGCTGGAAATAATTTTGCAACAATTATTTTTGCAACAATTAAGCAAAGAAATGCTGCTCCATGTTATCAGAAATGGGAAAACATTTAAGCTAATGAGTTCTATCAATAAGATATAAAAGGGCTTACAGTATGATGTTCTAAGACCAAGAAAATGTGAAAGTCTAACCATTTGCAGATATTTTCAGAGCCAAGGCAACACCAGATACTCTAGTCAGATATTTTAAAAACCTCAGTATTGGTCTAGCTGCGGCTTAAACCCATGACCTCCCGTACAACAGACTGATGCCAAAACTGAGCTAATTGGTTGTGGTCAAGATATGGGGCACCCTCACCCTAGCATAATGATGTTTTTAAAAGGCTGCAAAACAAGCTATTTTTCTTCATGTTGCAATAATATATGTTTGTAAATTAAGACTTGTAAGGACTAATTGAGATTCTACTAGACTGTAAAGTCCTTAACCAGATTTATTTTATTTTATTTCAGCTCATAAATTCATCTAAAGTCGTGATATTCAGATTCCAGTTCTGGGACTGTGGGGACCATGTGAAGAAGAAATATGACCACTTACTACCTGTGAGTAACTAGTCTGATTGATATACATCACATACACCTTTTTCATAATCATAGGGGATTGTCTCCTGGTTCAACAGCCTATTCCAATTTGAAAGCATAATGCTAATCTACTAAGAATTCATACTCATGATTGTAAGCTGCATGGCTGCTAATAGCGCCTTAATATGCAGCCCGTAAAGTCCTCCACTGGTTATTATTGTAAAGCGCATTGAGACCATGTGAAATGCACTACCCCATTATCATTATCATTATTATTATTATTATTATTATTATTATTATCATCATCATCAAGGTGGCTTCTATAAATTAGAATAATCATTTTAAATGATTTTTCTAGAATGATGTAACTCTTTGAAATGATAGGACTTGATATCGTAGATAACATATATGTGTGAGTTTTGAAATCCAGTCAAAAATCATTTACACAACATATAAGGATTTAAAAAGCCAAAATTTACCAAAATGAGTCTATGAAGACCTCCAGCAAAATAAACATTACTTAGAACTTGACCTGAGCGCAGCCCTAACCAGTTCTACGAACTTATGTATTTGTGAGGAGGAATTTGCTAGGAACATTGCTTAACCTTAGGCCCTGGCTAAACGAGGAAACATGTTTCCAGAAACATGTTTACCGCGCACATATTTCCTTGATGTTTCCCAGTTTAGCCACATGCAAAATATTGCTGCGTGCAACGAATTTTGCTTCCAAGACACAAAAAAAAGTCCCGATGTTTCCTGACAGTTTTGCAACCTTAGGAAACATTTAGCCTGCGTCACATCTGGAATTTTCTACAAAGAAAATTCCAGATGTGACGCAGGCTAGGAAACATTTAAGGAAACATGTTTCCTCGTTTAGCCAGTGCCTTATTCCAGTTACTCAGTGTTGTAGTCTTGTCATAGGCCTGCAAGTCTAAAACAGACGCTGTGATCTTCTTGTTTTCCTTTACTGACAGGTAAGCTTTTGTGAATACTTGACCAAGTAGTGACCCTCCCCCCCCCCTCAGTATTTGCTGATTATCATCATTAAATTGTAATAGCAATAAGTATTAACCTTAGAGTACAATGCTTTTATCTTTTATTAATACAGATCAAGTTTTGATGAGCTGCCAAACCAAGTAAGTGAATCCTACTAAAACTTATTAGCACAAAAAAAAAAATTTTTTTTCAGTTTTTCACCTTTTGAATGGCTATGGATAACCGTAATGTATAGTAAAAACATACCCATTATCTAAAATTTGATTAATCCTTCTGGATTCTGAATTTTGAGCGATTTTTTTATTTTGGAAACCGGAACCGACCATGGCTGGACTGGACTGGACTTCGGTTTGCTGGATCTCCGGATCGTAAACACTATTTTAAGGCGAATTTGCAGCTCTTGTCCTATGATTTTCATTTTAACATTCATTACTAGTGATTTTATGATGAAATTTTCTGCAAAATCAAAATGTCTTTTAAATTATTTGAAAACACTATATTGGATATTGGATTGCAAAAAAAATTGCTTCTTGCCCTTATCATCAACCAACAGTCAAACACTTTAGTACTTTTGAGACTTATGTGTTACCAAGGTCTATTGAGTGTGATGAATACGTTTTTCGAGGTTTTCCAGTTTCCACATGTTCTAAAATGTCATTGACAGTCAAACACTTTCATCCATATTGCAATTCTTTTTTTGTATTCATGAAGGCCAATTTACACAATTTTTGCTTATAACTGTCGCACTCAACATGCTGACAACATAAGTATTTTGTGTAAATCAATCATAGAACTTGCTTGCAATAATTGTAACTGGCTGCTAAAACTTGGCGTTAGCATGTTGTGCAAGACGGTTATGAGCAAAAATTGACCACGATAGAGAGGGGTCATAGAGATATCTTTCATGTCATTTGTCTAGATAAACCATCTACTGGAACCAAATGAGAATGTTCTTACCTTGGCTCTTGCAACAAGGTAAGTTCCAAAATCTTCTGTTACTGTTAGTATAAAGAATAAAGAAGAAGATATCAGGGGATGGGGTAGGGGATGCAGTGGGGGAGATGAAGGGGGGATAACAGGACTCTCCTTTTTCTCATTTCCAATTATCATTTAGGGAATAACAGTGGTATTAGCCATTCCAGAGATGATGACAATACTCTGTCAAATTGGCATTGCAATGTATTTTGGGTTTTTTGGGGGACATATTTCGAAGAAGGCATCAATTACATCCTCTAAGACAGCCTCAAAACTCAATTTAATTATAACTTGACCCAGCTTCTTCCTCATCCTCTGAATGGCTTTTAGGGAGAGTATACTCGCCTCTCACCTCTAGGGACTCTAGTTTTGATTCCTGGTCTCTGCATCACATGTGTGTAAGTTTCTTTTTTTGTCTCCCCTGATTTGAGGTTTTTCTCTGGGTTCTTTAGTTTTTCTCCCTCTGCAATACTAAATAAGGTAAATTCCAATTTGATCTGTGAGGTAACCATGCCCTGACCAGCCCAGAGGTTATTTGAGGGTTCATAAAAATTGAAAATTGACTAGATTATTCTTTCATCATCCTGACAGATTTGACCAGTTTTTGCATAGTGACATCACTGAACAAGAGTTAAGAGAATTTGAAGAACAGTGGTCAATTCCTGTGCTAAAAATAGCAAATGTAGATGGACCCAGGCTCTCAGATGGTCGCAGCCTTGATGGAAGAGCAGGAATAATGGTAAGACTGGGAACAACAAGCTCTAAATTTGCCGAAGAAAGACCAAGAAAGGATGGTTCCAGGAAAAGTTTTAGTTGAATGAATGGGTAATATATAAAGCCGTGGGAAACGATTTTGATTCCTGAAAATATCAAATTCAAGTGTCTTCTCATGTGCAACCATTAAACAGAAAAATGATACTTTAGGGAATGACATGTGATTTGAAATGGGAAAACATTGCACCCTAGCTAGAAGGGTCCATTAGTGTGCTTAAGAATTCTAGAGTGAAGTATTTCTTTTTTTTTTTCATCAGGAAATCGCACCAATCCTGAACACTCTAGCTGAGTTGCTATGGCAACACGATCAAGTCATGCACGCTGGTCGTGTTTCCCGCCAATCTTCTGGTTCCAGTCACCACTCTGCTGAACGTAGGATACGATGACTCGTGGTAATGGTATAGATCACCTCGTACTAATTCCTTATCTGGAGGTCAAAAAAGGAGTTGCTGTTCTAGTCGGCACTCTACCACTCTAACCATACATCCAACTGACCAAACCCAGCACCCATCATTCATCCCACCAACACTCACTATTTTATTTGATACACCTCTTTAGCTTGGGCGTAATGTTTACCCATCACAGACCACGTCACCCTCATAAGAATGAGATCCTTTGTTTGAGTTGCATCCGACAGCCATGTGTCTTTACATGCACAACCGTTAAACAAAATAATACTCAAGGGAATGACACGTGGTCTGTAATGGGAGAACATTATGCCCTAAGAAAAAGGAATAATACTCAAGGGAATGACACTTGGTATGTAATGGGAGAACATAACGCCCTAAGAAAAAGGAATAATACTCAAGGGAATGACACTTGGTATGTAATGGGAAAACATTACGCCCTAAGGAAAAGGAATAATACTCAAGGGAATGACACATGGTCTGTAATGGGAGAACATTATGCACTAAGAAAAAGGAATAATACTCAAGGGAATGACACATGGTCTGTAATGGGAGAACATTATGCCCTAAGAAAAAGGAATAATACTCAAGGGAATGACACTTGGTATGTAATGGGAGAACATTACGTCCTAAGAAAAAGGAATAATACTCAAGGGAATGACACTTGGTATGTAATGGGAGAACATTACGTCCTAAGAAAAAGGAATAATACTCAAGGGAATGACACTTGGTCTGTAATGGGAGAACATTATGCCCTAAGAAAAAGGAATAATACTTAAGGGAATGATACTTGGTCTGTAATGGGAGAACATTATGCCCTAAGAAAAAGGAATAATACTCAAGGGAATGACACTTGGTATGTAATGGGAGAACATTACGTCCTAAGAAAAAGGAATAATACTCAAGGGAATGACACTTGGTCTGTAATGGGAGAACATTACGTCCTAAGAAAAAGGAATAATACTCAAGGGAATGACACTTGGTCTGTAATGGGAGAACATTATGCCCTAAGAAAAAGGAATAATACTTAAGGGAATGATACTTGGTCTGTAATGGGAGAACATTACGTCCTAAGAAAAAGGAATAATACTCAAGGGAATGACACTTGGTCTATAATGGGAGAACATTACGCCCTAAGAAAAAGGAATAATACTCAAGGGAATGACACTTGGTTTGAAAACATCGCCCAAGGTAAAAGGCTTTGCTAGAGGTACGGATGTCAACTACAAAAATCAGTGAGTGCAGCGATACTGAAATTTTTCATTTATTAACCTACTTAATAATTTCATAAATACCTTATATTAATAATCCATAACAATTATTAGCATTAATAATTATCACGTCAAATGAAGTAAAGTATGTACGACAACGAAGAATGTAATAAATTAATTTATCTTTAATATTTGGCCTATTCCTTGCGTCTTGGAATACGATTTGCGTGGAATGATCTAACGAAGATCATGGAAAGAATGGCGACTTACAACATAGACGCGAATCGTAGAAATACAAATTATTGCGTATCTTTAAAACAAGATTTATCGTGTATGCTATTCCTTTTACACATGTATTTTAACATGTTTATCATAAAAGAATAATTCTCAAGGTAATGTCATGTGATCTGAAATGGGTAATTTGCATACGAAGGTAAAGAGGTCTATAGAGGCTTTTGCAACATCACGTGATGGCAGCCATGACAGGAGGCAGAAACAATGGAATGTGTACTAATCTGATTTACGTGAGAAAGAATTTAGTCTCCCAGTGGGAAAAGAATCCCTTTGCCTCGTGTCGTGGCTGCCATTACGTGATGTTGCAAAAGCCACTATTGGAGGTAATATCAATTGCCCTATTTCACTATGACGTCACATCAAAACAGTCTATTGTTTAAACGCAAAGGATCATGGTCGTTGGAGGGGGTCAAATCAACGCAAATTCACCGAAAGTTGTTCTAAAACCCGTATCAATCCACGACGAGAAGTAGCATAGCCAGCAAACGCTCAGAATATTTTTTAGTACATATTAACACATATTATATCTGAAAACCAGGCCATTTTAGATTAAACTGTTTTACTAGGAGCAAATTTTGTTGAATTTTCTATTGGATTTGGCGATTCTATCCCCCACATAAACAAGCAGTGACGTCATAGTGAAATAGGGCAATTATACTACAGTTGGTTCGCTCGACGGTTCGGAACTTGAGCCCGCGCTCGACTCATGGGAGATAACGCTGAGTCTCATCTGTACGCTCGTAGGATCCCACTCCAGACTGAACCTACTCGATGGATCTACCTTGAAGTTAGAATCCACTTGATCGCCTGAATAACTAGATCTCTGACTCGATGAAGGTGTGTTCGATGTTTGGGCTTCCTTTGGTGGTGCTGTGGGGCGAGGGGGTAGGGCATCTGAGTACGTCTCATCGACATAGCTCGGATCCCATTCTAGACTCTTATTGGATAATCGTAAGCTAGAACTCGTAGATGAAGTACTATTTCGACACTTAGGTTTGATGCCTTTGGGTAGTTCAGGTACGGTATCGCCTTCTTCTAACTTGGCTAATATTCTCGTAGGAGACGTGGGGACACTTTCTCCACCTGATATGACGTCTCTGTCCTCCGTTGTTTTGTTATTGTTCTCAAAATCCGCCACGGGATTTTCGTAGATTCGTACTTTCGGCACGGGTTCAGAAAGACTACGATTAATCTTCCTCTTCTTCTTGTCTTTGTTGCTTAGTCTCAGCATGGATTTAGGGTTCGCTGGCTTTCCTACCGAAAATGAACCAGCCTTCGTTCTTGTGTCATTTTCCTCGTTTGGACTCAACGGTCGCTTTAGTTCTAATCCCTTCTCTCCTGTTTCCATGACAACTACCGCATTCCTTTTATCCCGAGCCTGTGACGTTTTCCTATCCCGCAGTACTACAGGAGGAAGTGGTTCCAGCACATTCTCGCTGACTTGAGTCGTTTTGGCTTCTTTTCCAAGTAACATTGATTTTGACCTCTTACCTTGGCTTACCCCTGAGGGTTTAGGGTCACCAGTAAGACCTTCGTCAGTTTTTGGTCGCTTCTTTCTCATCTTCGGTGAAAGAACTTTAAAAAGCTTCTCAACAGGAGACATTGGACGGCTGCTCTTGCTGACATCTTCTGTTTTCTGTTGATCATTTTTATTGTCTTCTTCAAGAACCGGGATTGGTATACAAGGTGGAGGAGACTTCCGTCTGTGAGTTTCCTCATCGTCACTTTTCTCCGAGTCTGACTTCACAGAAGATAATCTTTTTCTAGGAATACGAGGTGATGTCGCTGACTTGCCTAACGGGATCGACGACGCTCGACTCGATGTGGTCGAATTCCCATCTCCTATCCGCAAATGCGCATGACTTGGACAGTCACTACTTAGCCACGTGACATTAGTATCAGAAGACAAGGTCCCGCACTCGCTGTGCTCCTCGATGATAAATGGTCGTGCTCCTGTAGTCGAAGCAGCGGGAGAAGATGGCGCTGAATGAACGAGGATTGAACAATCTTCTTGATAATTGGATTCTGTTGGGGACTTATTCCTAATGATGACAGCGCCTTCGGTTTTTGACACCTCAGACCCTCTAACAGCTACTAAACCTGTAGTATTAGGGATTCCAGAGAGTCTAGCGCAAGCCTCGGTACTATATGTACTGGAAAGGTGGTGTTCAGGAACCGATATTGACTCCAGTGACCTCTTGCGCGGTACGGTTCCGAGCTCGACGTCACGTTCTTGTTCAGCCTTGTCATCTTCTTTAGGAAGACACGTCTGTCCTTGCACGGCCAGAGGGACAAATAAACACGAGTCTCTTTTACACGCTAAAGCACTGTACAAATTCTCTAGATTATCGTTATCGTACGAATAAATAAACGGATGGAGACATGCATTGACGGTCAGTGAAATAGCTAATGTCTGCATGGACACTGTGACCGTTAGAAACCTGGGTACGACCAATACCATGACCATATATGGAGCACCCCAGAAGATGAATGTCGAGAGTAAAAGTATGAGCATGCGCACAGTAGTCCTGTATTCACGATTCTCGTGTTTTTTTCGTTTGACTCGACAGAGTAAACAAATGTATAATATTATTAATACCACGCAGACTGCAAACAGGCTGATTTTGATTCCTTTGTCGATGTCTATGAAGTCTCTGCTGTTGGCGTGTGTAGAACACAGGTAGCCCCATGATCCAGTTTTGGTCCACAATACAATGACCACAACACCGGCGAATAACCAACTCTCCATGACATAACCAATGGATCGACAACAGTCAATATGTCGAGGAGAATTGAAAAATATAACTAGAATTCTCTCTATTGTCACAAGAACTAGTGACAACACCACCAGAATTAGTCCAATAGACTTGATACAAAATAACAGTAAACACCATTGAATTTCCCATCGTCCTTCACCGTATCGTTTAAAGTTCCCGTATGTTAAGGTGTCTGACACAGAAAAAATGACAAGATGGATGCCAATGAGTATGTTGCCTAGCAACAAGTTCATGACGAAGACACACACCGCTGACTTGCGGGCGTCACTATTGCAAGCCAGCGTCAGAAGTACGAGAAAGTTTGACGCGACGGCAAGCAGGCCAAACGTCCATAACGCAAGCTTAACGGCTGAATTATCTCCAAGGATACTCCAAGACGTCTCGTTAGCATTCCTCGAAGCCATGTAGCACTCGATCGTCTTGCCCGTTTCTTTGACATCACACTGCGCATGCGCGCAACCTTGGATTTCGAATTTCGCGAGTTCCTCGTCTTTCAAGTTCAGTGCTTCTATGCACTTGGGAATATGCGGGCCGATGCATTCTGTCAGGGGCTTCTTGTAGAAGTTACAATGAATATTCTCTTTCATGGTTTCTTTGGTGATGTTGATGGTTTTGGTGAGGTTGAAGATGCCCGCTTCGAGCGTGTTCATTTGGTTCCCTTCGAGATGGATGACTTTTAACGATCGTAAAAAGCTGAATACTTTCTCATCCATCTGTATCTTGCCGTTGTTTTGAAGGTGACTATGAAAAAGAAATTAGGAAGATTAGATTAGAATGGTCCGATGGGCTACCTGTGGTACGGGGAGTGAACCCGCTGACTACTAAAAAGATGAATGCGGACGCATTAGGAACGCGCATCACCCGTACTTCACAAGGACAAGCATGATTATAGAAAGAAAATCACGTAATTTGGGATTTTTTTTGAGATGCGCATGCGTGATGCGTTAAACACAACTCACTGAAAAAACTTCTCCCAGTCCCTCCCTTCCTCTTCCCTTCTTTCCTTCCTTCCTTCCTTTGTTCCTTCCACTCCTCGTATTCCTTCAACTTCATCCCATCCATTTCTATCTACTTACAGTTCTTGTAGTTTTTGCAAGCCTAAGAAAGATTTCCTTGACAGCGATCGTATGGAATTGTTTGCAAGTGATCTAGAGAGAAACCAAAACTGATGATAAGAAACGACATCGATCTCTACCCTTCCCCCCTTGGGTTTCTTTGGTAATAAAACAAAGTAACATCTACCTCCTCCCCCCACGGGACATTTCTTTAATCTCCCCTCCCCCATGGGTTTCCAATAAAGCAAGGACGATCCTTACTCCCTTACCGACTAGATACACTCCACCCCCCCCACCCCCCCCCCCCCCTCCCTCCCTCTCCTCCTTAGGCTTAAAACCTGACATAAGAGCATCCTTACTCCCTCCCTCACGGGATATTTACATTCGGTCATTCTCGAATGGGTTTAATTTCCAAAACTCAAGACGGTCCTTACTACTCTCCCAAGGGATGTATTCATCCCCCCATCCCTCAGCCCCACGGGACGCATGTAGTAATACAATCCTTACTTACAAGTAAACTAAATCGGTGTAGTTGATGAAACTCCCGTCAGGCACTTCGGTTATACCTTGCGATGATAGATCTCTGCAGAAAGAAAAACATACCTTACAACACTTTTCTTTACAAAGAATATTACTAGGAAACTCAAACAATGATGCATTTATACTATTTGGTTGTCTTTTTCTAATTAGCCCTTATCGTTATTAAGACAACTTGTACCGTTAAATATCGTAACTTTTCATTATTGTAAACTTGCAGTATACATTTATTTCAATAAAGTTATATAATAGTCACCAGAAAAGCTACAAAGCTGAGACTGACAAGGATTATCGGTAGATACATTTTACATGTTTCAACCGCTTGATAACTTTTGATGGACTTGAGATCTTCTACCAGTTACAAGTTCACCTCCTCTGAGCATCCTCAACTGCTGCAGTTTGTGTCAAAAGCTTTACTTGTTGGATATAAAATATTTCCCACAATTCTCAGCGATCACGGCTTTCTAGGTTTTTGGTGACTAACTTTATTGAAATAAGTATAAACGAGGTGCGTATAAATTATTATTATTGTTTCGTAAAAGGTTCGTATCAAAAACACCGGATACAAGGGGATTGACACAAGAAAAAATCGACCACTGATTCCTTCGTTAGCACGTGACGTCATCGCCGCCATGTTGATGAACAAAGATTTCGGATTTCCTTTTAGTAATACACCAACATGGTCGCCATGTCTTTGTCCTTTGACTCTCTTGGGAACAATTGGAAAACTATTAAATATAATTCAGTTAAAAAAAAGTCGACAGCAGAAAACATGAAAAAATATGATCAAAACTGAATGCATCTGTTTACATTTACTTTATTGTTGTTCGGTCCACTATAAGATAATTTCTATGTCGTGGCCTGACCCTTCAGCTTATAAGAGCAACCACTCGATAAGATTAGCTAAATAACTAAGAATATACCCTCGATCAGTCTGCTTTTGCCTTCAAGGCATTTGCCCCAATAAATCTCTTACTAGGCGTCTGGGTCCAAGCCTTACAGACTGGTTCATTGATCCATAGACAAGGCAGGACCGTTGGGCTAATAAAAGACACATGTTTCAAAACATACTGATTTAAGAACCCACGACAAAGCGAGATAAATATAACGCCATTCGAAAATCAGTCAAGTCTGAGATGATTTGACCTCTGGATCTTCAACGCACGAATATAGCCACTGCGTTGTCATAGCAACAGTAAATCGAACTCTATTTTTAGTAAATCCTGGATGAGAGAGCTCTGATAACAATCGTCTTTCATTTTAGAGATTAGGAAGGAAATTTATTATTGGCTGCAATTATGATTGTCGACTTTTTATTTTCGTTATCTTGTATTGGAAAGCAGACAGAAGCGAACGCGCGCGCGGAACGTATATAATACTGATTTATTATTAAACTATTATGTATTATTGCCATTATTATTATTATGTATTTCTTCCAATTATATTGAGCCCTGAAACAAGCTCTTGGCTGTTCTAAGTCAGGGCATGGTTAACTCACAGGTCAAACCCTGAAACAACCTCTGGGCTGATCAAAGTCAGGGCACAGCTAACTCAAAGATCGAACCCTGAAACAACCTCTGGGCTGATCTAAGTCAGGGCACTGATCAAACCCTCAAACCCTAAGACATGCCTGGGCTGAACACGAGGAAGTTAGTCCATAAGACAAACGACGCCTTTGAGCTCTCCAAACTAATTGGTTTTCATTCTAATTTATTATTTGCGTTTGCATTCCCCTCTTTAATGCAGTGAGGTGGGAAGAAAAGGAAAACTTTGAAAATATAGCCTGATATTAAGCTGCAATTCAACTTGGATTAATTTAATATTTGAATATGAACACGATAAAACAACCAATCCCGATACGAAAAGAAAAAGCTATCATAAAAGAAAGACAGCGAAAAATCACTGACCAAAGAAGCTGGTATCAGAGAGAGAAATAGTTGTGGTCGAATGGAAAACGGAAAGATGGAAAAAACAGAGAAGAAAAGGGAAGAGTGGAAGAAAGCTAGACAGAGATAATAGGAAATGATGAAAACACCTCACAATACAGTTTTACCGAGTATATTTGACAATGGTAAACACGTAAAAACTTGTAATCTAGTTGGCAAAGTTTCCGATAAAAAGTAAATAAACTTTGAAATACGAACTGTTTGAAAAATAAAGTAAAAAATAAAAGCGAAAAATACTAAAATATCGATTTCTCAAACTGAATATCAATTTTTCTTTCCTTTTTTTTTTTTTTTTTTTTCGTTTTTCTGTTATAAAAAATAGCTTGGGTTGCTTTAATAGTTGATTCAAAATCTTCTCTAGACCACACAGTTTTTGAAATATCGAGAAGAAAGATCTCGTTTCTTAAGAATAACAGTACGCTTTGGTAGGATAAATAAACAACTCGGGTGGTTTTGCTGTTTTAGCTTACAACACATCATCTCACACGTCTCTAAAGATATTGCGTGCGTTTACACACTTTGATTATTGGAAACATAGCCTCAACGGCTCCAAAACAAACTCTTGCTATTCTTACTTCTGGTGTTTATTATAGAAGTCTATTGTAGAGAATTTGCCTTCGGGCTAAAACTAGAGATGTTAGCCGTTTAAAGACTCCATCCCTTTGTTGAAGGACAATTAGAAAAACCCTCATTTTGTAAACACCCAAAACTAGTATTATTACAAGCTATATTTTTGGTAAATAACTACTTTTATTGGTACTTAAGGGAATGATTTTACCGTTCGGGTTTTTAAGAACGGAAAAAATATGATAAGGTGTTTGAAGTGTTTTGTCTTTAAAAGCACTATTTGAGCTTTAGTCTTCCGTATTTCCTAGTGGAAGGACAGCATTAATGTTTGCGTAAGAAAGGTCATATTTATTTATTAGAATTCTCGATTTCGCTTTGTTCGGCGACGAATGACACGCTGTTTGGGGGCTCGAGACCTCACACGGAAACAAAAACCAACAGATCTAGACCAAGCTATTAAAAATATAAAAAAGAAGAATGAAAGAAACCTAAAAAGATGAGCTTAATTTCATCTTCCAATGTGCAAAATATATTGTAAAATCTTCAAAAAGATTTCACTTTAGCAAAATGTCTTTGAGTGTGAGCTAAAATATTTTTTTCTAATTCCATTTCGTTTATTCTTATTCTACTTCCATGTAATGTTTGTCAGAAATCAGAAAGTAATTATGAATAGAACGAAATTGCTAACGAGAAAAAGATGGGGAAAAGCGAATAGGTTTACTGACTTACAGTCTTGTGACGTTGTATGGGAGGAAGGTCCCTAGCGTCCTTAGATCTTTGACCGTGCAGCGGAAAGTACTTCCACATTCACACTGTTTTGGACAGCCAGAAAGCAATCCTTTTGATAACCCAACAAGCAAGAATAAGACGATGAAGATGGACCTCATAACTAGACTTCTGTTAAGCACTCAACCCTGTAAAACAATCGAAAAAAACAGAATTACAAGAGATCATATATATATACGCACACACACATACTACATATGCGCAACTTACTTCAATTAGCTCAAAACAACGCGCACAAATATCTACATCTTATAAATGTTCTAACGCACATTTTTGCCTTAGAAATCTTAATCGATATCGACTTCATGAACGACCATTGTACGAATTAGTTTTTCCATCGTTTCTTTGGTTTCAAGGTACGTATATATAGTGTAGTACCGTCGAGGCTATCTCAAATGTGTGAGTTTGTTATCGAGATTATCTTTCTTATTATAGTAATTGAGGTAACTAGACACCACTTCGTTGACCCCTTAGGCCATGGGCGCTTCTGACTTGCAAAGCCAGACAAAAATACCGGCTTCTTAATCATATGTCATTTTGAATCAAGTTTGTTATTGCTTAGGAGAAGATACTGTACAATAGTGGCTTGTTTTGGCGACTGGTTTACAATGTAACGGGTGTGGAATCAAATGGGTGATTACGCCATATTAAGATGCATTTCGTTAGGGAAGAAATGGGAAAAAAGTCGAAAACGATTAAAAAATTATGACAAGTTTTTTTCAAATCATCTCTCCTAAAAGCAAACTAGTGGAAGCCATTTTGGATGATTTTAACTATTGGTCATCCCTGGGGGAAAATGGGTTAAGTTGGGACTGTTTTACATATTTCCAAGATGGCGTCTGTTTCGTCACAAAACAGCCCCATAATTCAATGCATTGCAAAATCGACCCAGTTTTTTCCTCAACCTCGGAATGTCTAATAGGTGATTTGCCAATCAAAGTGTAATTGGAAAGTGCTAAGTCTTTCTCATTACATGTCTTTTTCCACACGACATAAAATTCGAACGCTCAAAAGTCAGTGAAAAATATGTTATTACACACTTGCTTGAGGGTGGATTCAGGGGGTGAATTGGGTGACTAGACCCCCCTTTGGAGTTGGAAAATAATAAGAAAAAAGGATAAAGTAAGACCTAAACGAGACGCATATCTGCGTGAACTCGGGCTTCATAGCAGAAAATCGAAAGAATTCTTCGTAAACATTGTCACCTTTTTAGATGGTGCAAAGTCTGTGCAAAATCAAGCGTGCTAAAAATGTTGAGGGTGTTAAACTCCATATTATTCATTCCTTGAAACAGCGACGAGTCCTTCCCCATATCCGCCATTACTCAAGCATGTGCTCACGGCTGATTCTACGCATGCGCATAGACTTTGATTTGACGCATGCGCCTTAGGGCTTCGAGGGCGATTTGTGACTGAAGAAGAAAAAATAACGAAGCCCAATTTATACCTCGGGCATTTCTTCGAAAGCCCGAGTAAAAAGACGCTATGTGACGTCTTTCTAGGCGCACCAGCCACCCCCATTGAAATCGTTCTGGATACCCCACTGTTACTATCCAAAAAGGTCACACGAAAACCAGTATATAAAATTAAAGTACGACAGACCAGATTACAAGAACACTTAAGTTTTTACGTCATAAAACAAATTTATCACTCAGCCCCTCCTAGTCTGCGAAAAAATGCTTCGTTCATTCACAATATGTATGAAGCGCGCATGCGCAATAGACCTCTTAACCTGCGTTGTTTGTTGTGCACATTTCAGACCACGTGATGCCACTCTTGGGAGTTGATTCTTTCATGTGTAGATATTTTAACATGTTCCTCATAAAAGAATAATTCTCAAGGGAATGTCATGTGATCTGAAATGGGCAATTTGCATACGAAGCTAAAGCGGTCTATTGCCTCAATAGAAAGGAAGCTTATTTCCTCCTAGAACAGTACACAAAATAAGGCTATCCCACTATTAGAACTGGATAGATAGAAGGGAGAGCCCTGACAAATTCTACGACACGTGATACAGAGTACAGTAAGCAAACCCGAGAGTAAGAATAGTTTTTCTACTTTAAACACCGGAAATTACAAAGGCGGTCCTCTGCAGATAATGTTTTCCGGATGATAGATGTATCGCATTAAGGATCGGAGCGGTTGTTTTGGGAAATATATATTCATCATTCATCGATGACAGACATTTTGATATAGATGTCCTAATCATCAATAACATGTTACAAAACACATGGAATAATTTCGGAGTTCCAGAGATCTCTTGGAACAAATCTCTAATTTTTGTGTCCGTTGGAACGATTAATAATCGATTGTGTAACGGTCCGTACATTCGCCTCTCTTCTCTAGGGTCTCAATTTCGATTCCCAGACTCGGTAAAGTGAATACCATATATCCATGAAAAACTTCGAAAGAAATTGCACAAATTAGTAAGTTCAGTCGACCTCAGTAGACCGTAGACCTACATAATTTTGAACAATTTTGTTAGTTAACTCGTTCACGGATAAATGGTATGCACTCGCAACACATGTGAATAGAGTTTGTTAGGTCTCTCCCTTGATTCAAGGGTTTTTTCTCCAGGTTCTTCACTTTTTCAGCCTCCGCAAAACCTACTACGCTAAACTTTGATCAGCCCAGAGGTCGCTTCATTTTAGAGTATTGATAGAATGTTAATGTTATTCCAAAATTTCGGAATATGAAATACCGTAAATCGCAAAATTTGCTGGACTATTTCAGTCTTGATCAATCACCATAAACCTTCCAACTAACTTTTTTCGTTATAGAATTATTATTATGGATTTTTTTGCCTGACTAGCTTGATTTTTCAGTCATAGTTCAAACAGAGGTCTAGTTTTACCGGCTCTACCGACATCACAGCGTAATTAATAACCTACTATCGCAACTATCCGTTATCTGTGAAGACGCATGTCTAGAATGGAGACAGATTACCGATATTTATCTGCCGTCATTTAAGCCACTTTTCAACGGTGAGAAGCTTCTCACGATTAGCCTACTTGGATGGGTGATCGATAGGGCTTGTTGCCATGGGGATCGCTAGGATGCGAAAACAAACGCCCGAGGATCTTTGTCTGGTTTTTGAATTTGTTATACCAAGAAAAAAGAACAAAAAAATTGTTATATCAGGAAAAAAGAACAAAACATATTGGCTAATTGTACATTTCTCTTGTATCGCCTTGGTACCTTAGTTTTATCGAATCCTGAAATAACCTCTGGGCTGTTCTGAGTCAGGGTACTGCTGATCACACAGTTCGAATTGGAATTTATTTGTGGAGGGAGTAAAAAAGAAAACGTGGATAAAAACTATTGAATGGACACCTAACAAACTCTACTAACATGTGATGTTGAGTCTGGGAATCAAACCTGAGACTCCAGAGGTGAGAGGTGAGTGCACCACCACTACACCAGCCTTGGTTCACTAATGTATGTGATGTTAAGTCCAGGAATCAAACCTGAGACCCTAGAGGTGAGAGGTGAGTGCACCACCACTACACCACCCTTGGTTCACTATTGTATGTGATGTTGAGTCCAGGAATCAAACCTGAGACCCCAGAGGAGAGAGGCGAGTGCACTACCACTGCACCGCCCTTGGTTCACTAATGTATGTGATGTTGAGTCCAGGAATCAAACCTGAGACCCTAGAGGAGAGAGACGAGTGCACTATTGCTGACCACCCTTGATATCTCTACTACCACCAGAATCCTCTTCGTTGTTCCTCTCGTTCGTCTAATCAACGCCATAAACTTTCGATTCCCAAAGGAATAAAAAACATTTGAATAAGAAAAGAATTCGAGGAGAATTCTGGTAATAGTTAAATCGAGACGTGTCATTCTCTAGAGTATCATTTCTTTGTTTGACGGTTGCTTTTGAGAAGGCGAATGAATATGGATAAAACTCAAACAAGGAATCTCTTTCTCAGAGAATGACACGTGGTCTGAAATTGGAAAACATTACGCCCAAGGTAAAGATGTAAAGAGGTCTACAAAGCGACAGGAAAATCTATTTTGGTAAAACCGCGACTGAGTGACGCTGGATGAAAGATCATTTAGAAAATGTCAAAAGTATTTTACACAAAAAAAGAACATGATTGATAGATTCTTGGTAATTAATTCAGTCCATATGCATCCTATTGGCCCTATTAAATCTATCTTATACTATCAAGGCTAGTAAAGCTGGGTGAACATGATTGATAGAGTCATGATCATTTCAGTCCATATATGCATCCTATTGGCCCTATTAAATATACCTTATGCTATCAAGGCTAGTAAAGCTGGGTGAACATGATTGATAGAGTCATAATCATTTCAGTCCATATATGCATCCTATTGGCCCTATCAAATCAATCTCATACTATCAAGGCTAGTAAAGCTGGGTGAACATGATTGATAGAGTCATAATCATTTCAGTCCATATATGCATCCTATTGGCCCTATTAAGTCAATCTCATGCCACATCTTACGTTATGTCATCCAACATGGCTGCCTCGTCTCTTCAATGATATATCATCCAACATGGCGTCCATGTCTCTTCAATCATATATCATCCAACATGGCGTCCATGTCTCTTCAATCATATATCATCCAACATGGCGTCCATGTCTCTTCAATCATATATCTTCCAACATGGCGTCCATGTCTCTTCAGCGTTATACCCTCCAACATGGCGTCCATGTCTCTTCAGTGTTATACCCTCCAACATGGCGTCCATGTCTCTTCAGTGTTATACCCTCCAACATGGCGTTAATGTCTCTTCAGTGTTATACCCTCCAACATGGTTGCCATGTCTTTTGTATACCATCCAACATGGCGGCCATATGTTGTTATTCGTTAATCTTCTCTAGAGAATGATTGCAGATTAGAAGCAGGCATGTTGGGGACAAAACAGTTGTGAAATACATTGGTATTTCAGGCATAACTAAACGGTCCGACTCCTCGATAATGTCTCAAGTCTCTCAAGTACATGTGCGGTTCACACATATGTCGTCGACTTAAGACATATAAATTTAATAATAATAGATTACTATCACTATCTGACGATACAAACTGATGGCTTAATCACGAAACCCACCGCTATAGACGCACTCGACGCCCATAAGGCTCTTGTGGTTTTGACACAATTACAGACACTGTGCCCCTATATGCAATAGTCTACATAGCGACGTACTATTCATAACTCGTCTTTTGATTCTAGTGGAGGGAGGAAAACCGGAGAACCCAGAGAAAAACCCTCCGAAACGATGATAAAACACTGATGCAATATGGCTTGAATCAAGTTTAAGAGCGATTCTCAGACATGCTATAATATGTTAGTAGGGTTCCTTGCTTCTTTGCTTTGACGGCTTTTCTCCGGAGTTCGTTTCTGGTTTTACTTTCTGTGTAAAAATCAAGCTCTAACTTGCAACTCGATCTGACATCGATCCTTAGCCATTTGTCTCTTGCTCCGGAGACTAACTCATAAATCTGCGCATTACTTTATTTTATTTTAGATAACTTGGAATAAAGCAGGTGCTACACAAAAGACCTAAATTTGACCTAAAATAAGACCTAAAATTGTCCCCTACGAGGCGCAACACCGGATGGACGTAAAATAACCTACATTTCTGTAAGCTATGCAGAAGATATCAAAGGACAGCGTCAAGAGAAGTACGGATTTATTCGTAACACTAACATCGAGATCAAGGCAACTATTATCCGATAAAACGTGGTATAGATAAAACACGTGTGTTTTCCGAGAGAGGCTTAGTAGTGATAAGAACAAATGAAAACATAAGACAGGAAATGTTGAGGCTTTGTGATGGTGATACAGTGATGAGGTCAAGAGAAAGATTGACCAGTGAACAAGTGCCTAAAAGATAAGGAAATCCATGAGAAGAAGCAAAGAAAATATTGCTTCATTATCTGTCTGATATATGTCTTCAAAAATTTTCGCGCGATATTTAAATGGGAAAGATCAAATTCCAATCATGACACGTGATATACTTTTGTATATCTTCCATTCACAATGCACATATATAGTTATACCCTGGAAGCCCTAGTTAGCCCGAATTGGTTAAATTTTTATTTTTTAGAAAACGTTAGGACCATACCTCCAGACCCTGTGCTGAAGCGCAGTATGGCAGCGCGAAGCGTTTACGGCTATGCCGGAGATTTCGGCCCCGACACCGCTATCCAGTGACTGATCAGGAAGCTCGGCCGAAGCCTAAGGGAGAGGTTAGTCGGCCCCTTGACCGTAAATGATTAACCCCTTTTTGTTTTAGCTTCGCACCAGTGTCCCAAGATGTGCAAAAGGGACAGCATGGTGGTCTTTAGCAAGGGGGGGTCCTACATAGACGCCAGAGACACGCCGGGGTAATGAGCCCCGCCCCCCATGTAGACCTACACACTACAGATTACTACAATAAACACTAATACAAAAAGATAATCAAAACATCATTTACATATAGAGTATCATCCTGGTCTACCTAGGATTATACTCATCAAAACACTTCATAGGTATATTCAAGCGAACACAACGTTTTCCCTTGCATAAACGTTACACAAGTACAAGTGAAAAGAAGACAAAGAAAACTACTTTTAGGCTGACCAGGTTATAACAGTAATATCCGGAGAAAACTTTCCCAAAACATTCCAGGATCTGTTGAAAAAACGCCTTGATTTTCGACTAACCGAACGTTTAGAGTAACAGAGCAGATGGATATTAAGTCGTTTCACAACCTTTGCTTTAACCACAGAGGCAACAGGGAGAGTACCTTCAAAGCAATACTCATTCCTAGCCAACCACACAAAGTACTTCAACAGATTAAGAAAATAGGAAAAAACAGAGAGAAATAGTTCTCTGATGACTAAGTTCTTCTTCTCACGCTGGTCCATGTGGGAGGCAATAGAATGGTTTTCAGATATCTACACATGCGCACAATGAGCATTGAAGAAGCACAGAAATAGTACTAACCCGAACTGACGCTTTAGGAAGTGATCAATTGTTTTCCTGGTGCTGGGCCGTGCCGTGCCCGTTACGTCACCGTGTCTGAACATCCTGATTGGATGAACAGTGATCTCACGAAATTATAGTCGAATTTTTGATTGAATAGCCACAGGGAGCCCAATTTAGAAAAAAGTTAATGGTGAAAATAAAATCGGAAAACATAAACAATTAATTTTTTAAGAAAATTCAAGGCCAAGATAATGTCCTCCGTCCAGTGTAAACGGAACCCCTTTAACGTGCTACTTTTTGGCCAGTTAAAAATTCGTTTGGTACCGCGTAAACGCAGCCTAAGATTAGTTTCATAACAATCGATCGCGTGCTCTATCCTCAGGGTATATTAAAAACATTTCCTCGAATAACCAAGGTCGGGGAAAGTGGTTATTCAATAAAACCGGCTATAAAGACTTTAGATCGAAGTTTAATCGGTATTAGCATGAATAAAAAGCGATATTTGCTATTAAGCTTAACTGTAGGCGATAAGATAAAAGCAATGTTTAACTCGCTCGATCGACAATACGAGTTGGCGGCCAAATCAATGAACGAAACACCATACTTATATCATATGAATAATTTTTTTAATCGATAATTTTTGAGAAGTTAAATGTTGTTTTTTTGTTGTTGTTGTTTGTTTGTTTGTTTTTTGTTTGTTTGGTGGGTGTTATTTGTTGTTGATGGTTTTTTTTTTTTTTTTTTTTTTTGTTTTTTTTTTTTTTTTTGTTTCTTTTTGTTTTTTGCCTTTCGTGTATCAGTTTTGAGGGCAAATACCTTTGTTCTTTTGTTAAATCTCTCCGGATATGAAAATTTTACTCCGGGTTTTTCGGTTTCCTCTCTCTACAAAACATAAACACGCTATAAATAAATTCCAATTCATTTTTATGTTAGTTAGTTAGTTAGTTAGTTATGCTCTGAATTTTTGAATTTTGACGGAAGCCGAAAACCCAGACGTCTGGCTGGTCGAGGTCGCAGGAAATAAAATTAAAGCGCTCACACAAGAGTAAAGTCTAGCGCCTTGACAATGATATTAGACTACTTTACCTCCCTTGGGCGTAATGTTTTCCCATTACAGACCACGTGTCATTCCCTAGAGTATCCTTTCTTTGTTTAACAGTTTGACATAAGAAAACATATGAATATGGATACAACTCAAATAAAGAATCTTCTTCTCAAGAGAATGTTACGTGGTCTGAAATGCGAAAACATTATGCCTAGCTAAAGATGCCTATTCCCTTCAAAGTCTAGCGTCTCGATCCAGAGGTACAGTAATCTACATGGGTGATGTGATGCGTGAGGGCGAACACTTAGGGTGTGGAGTGAACCGGTCGTGTATTGTCACTCATCTCTCTCGTCCTCTCTTTTATGATTGAATCAGACTCTTTAATTATTCTTACTGACACGATATTCGCCATATTTCACATCAAACTAGCTCAATGGCAGACTTGGGGTATTTCAATGTTATTAGAACAAGGAAAAACTAGTGGAATATTTTTTCGTTCTTGTATTGTGAGCGCAGCATTTTATACTACTAATAATAATAACTTTTTTTACCGATGGGAAAAAAAACAATTAAGCTATAAAAGCTAGTTTTACATTAATTAGGCCATCACAAGCGTGGCTAGCAAACCTCTGACCCTCATATTAGACTGATTTAGAAGTTAAAACATAGTCTAGCGCGAAATGAGGAAAACCTGAGAACCCGGAGAAAAGACTTGAAGCACAGGAGAAAACCAGCAAATAACTCTACTCACATACGACCCCAAATCCAGGGATCGCACCCATGACCATGTGTGATGAAAGCAGCTGCCGCGCATTAGCAACGTACGCCACCCGCGCTGTCCGTACTCCAATTTCGAGTTATCTATTGCTCAGGGCTAGCCTCTATGTTGTGTAGCATATTCATGTGTTCCATTCAGTGAAAATCCGTTGAATTTAAAAGTGTTTGTATTTTTGAAGTGGTGCATTCTTTACTTTACTGTTGGAATTTGTGAATATTTAGACACTGATACGAGACTAACCCTGAGAAATTGAGTCTGTAATCAAGGTAATTTGGAACACAGCGGTAATTTGGAACGTCGAAAATGGTCTATTGCGGCTAGCGCTACGGTAACAAGACAGACTGGTCTTCAGCACCTTATTAACGTTAGGAAGAAGGATTGAGGTTTTTGAATTGTTTGTTTGCGCATTTCCTCTTCCGCAAGTCGCGGCGGTTTTTTATTTTATCCTTCCTCTTGGCTCCACCACGAACCACATAGCACTTAATTACAACCACACCTCACTAAAACATCTAACAGTTTTGGTGTATATTGTATCAGCAAACTTTAACGAAAACCCTGAAACAACCACTGGGCTGATCTAAGTCAAGGCATGGCTAACTCACAGATCAAACCCTGAAACAATCTCTGGGCTGATCTAAGTCAGTGCATGGTTCTAACTCACAGATCGATCCCTGAAACAACCTCTGGGTTGATCTAAGTCATGGCACGGCTAATAATAAGGCATGGCATGGCTTCCCTTTCGAATCAATCAAAACCCGAGAATATCTACATCATTCAATCATAATGGTGGGTTCAGAAATCCGTTTCACGGTCACGGTATTGCACGTTTTCCACGTGTATTCAGCACCGGAATTTTGAAAAAGAAATACAGTAATGCCTTTTCCTTTTGTTTATCCAAGGGAATTGTAATCTATTAAGATCGTTGTGGTTTCCTGGCCGGGCCTGTCAGTCGTATTAAGATGTTGTTGTTTTAGCAACTCAATTAGAGAACTTATTTTTGATATATCTAGGACATATTATAACATCATTGGTCATTGGTACAACACTGATAACATGTTTTTATTGACCCATACAAAGACATGACTTGACTATGAGCTTAAGACCATATGCCAAATGAACTCCAAACAGAAGCATAAACCTATGGTACACGACAGTTTAGAACCTGACGTTAATTATGTCGTGAGAAATGATTTTTGGATCAAATTCTAGGCTTTGGATTTTGAAAGATTAAGCTGGCCAACACGACAGGACCGACAGGACAAGCCGAGCGGGACAGGCCGTTTCTTGTAGAGAGTTTATTTTCATTGCTAATCGTTTAAGTCTAAATTTCCATGAAATTTTCGGTGAGTTAATTGTAAATTGTAGGGAGGGGAGGGGAGGGAGGAAGGGGAATATTTGATGTTACTTTGCTTATAACTTTATTTTCACCATGTCATGTTCTGGATTCATACGAGTAATTTAGGACAGTTTGAAACCACAAACGCGCAAGACATTTTTGTAATAAATACTACATACGAATCTTTCTACAGGGACTTGTTTGTACAAGACAGAAGAGTTCAAGGGTTTCGCTCACACTTTGACAGCCATTTTACGGATTTACGCTCTCGAAGACAAAGGGAGACTCACACCTGACATTTTTTTTGGCTTGTCTTGTGACTCTGATCGCGAACGCCATTCAACTCAGAACTCGTAATGTCATTTTGAACAAAGCTCCACGACAACCGACTAGACGAAGACGAATATCTCGGCCATTAACCCAGGAAAATAAGACATTGTTTGATTACAGGGCGTCGATGACAGCTACTAGTTCGTGATTGTTATAATCCTACAACATTGTACTGTCTGATGACTTCTACCATCAAGGACGTTCCTTCTTAGTGTTAAGTGAAAATCTAGCCCTTTTGACCCCCACGGTCTATTTAGAGCTCTATAGAAAATCCCGCATAGATAATCCTTAGACTTTTTATCAAACTAAAAAGACTGCCTCAGAAATATTCAAATTAACTTTAGAAGAATACTAATACCTTAGAGTAAACAGCGTTTTCGTTTCCCGGCAACTTGGTCATGTAATAAGTGCAAAATGTAATTTGATTTATAACTCCTTTTTAAATAGGTATCTATTTTCCTTATCTCATAGTCAGTCTTTAATCAGCTTATTAATTTAGTCTTTCATATAATTCATTAATAAATTGGAAAACTAGAAGTTTTGCGAAGTGCTTTATCGTAAGACCATCAATCTATTTCTAACTCACAAAACTTGGAGCAAGAACATCTAAATTTCAAAGTCTTCAGTCATAATCCAACAAGTATCTTGTATACTAATCTTATTTCTTTCTCCAAAATCATCGGTCTCTATTACGTAGAAAGCGAGCGAATTGATCTTGGTATCTTTCTAAATCTATCTTTATTATCAAGTTCTGATGCGGCTATTTTTGTAATATCAAGTTAAACAAGTCTCTGCAGAGCTAGTCCACGCATGGACATTGCAGAGAAACCAGAAGAAGGCAACGATTTTGTTAAGTGTGTGTACTGGATTTATTTTCATTACTGCCTAGCAGGATATTTGATTTGGAAAATACGAGAAGTCATACGGAGAGGCGGAGGACTAGATGAGACGCGGACACTTTATAAACTCCAAAAAATAAACTACATACTTTTAGTAACCATCGATCGATGATCGACCACAAAGCAAGCGAAGATTTTGACAAAGTAACCTCACTTGCGTAATTGCTTTAAATGTCAAAAATATAACCCAAGTTTGTACCAAAAATACTTAAATTAGCCTCGAGAAAAAGTTATTTTAAGTTAATGAGCGAAAACAATAGAAGCAATGAGAGTAATTGTGAATAAATCATCTCCAATTGTTCGCGGACAGTGATGGGTCGAACTGTGGCTGGCTGCGTGCTTGGCAGTACAAATAGAATCGATGTTTTGACAGCGCACTACTTCTCTATTCCTTACTCTAGTGGTTTCTCTCACTACTTTATAAAACGTTTAAGCTTACCTTTATTTTTTCTTCAAACTGCACTCCTTTTTGACAACTGACTGCCTCTAGCTCGAAGCATGCGGTTTCGTTGTGGCTGTTCTAAGGTAATCATTCAATGATCCTGAGTTGTCAAAGCATAGAGAGAAAATCAGTTACTGGCAATGCTTCCCATGCTCGACCTCTTAGTTGGGGTGTAACTTGAGACTTGATGTTTTATGAAACTATAGAAGCCTGGACATGGAACTAAACAATAGCGCGCGGATTGAATTCACTCCAAGCTAACCTTTTGTTGCTTGGTTGCAAAACTCTTTAATCCGGAATCCTTGACTGAATCAACGGAAGTGAGCCGTCGAAAATATTCTTTGTTACTATCTACGCTAAAAAACATGCTTTCCTAATCCAGTGGATTAGAAAAAAAGATGACTTAAAAACCAAGCGCGATTCTTTCATCTCTTCGCCAAAACGTTTTAAAGCAAAAGTTCTCATTTTGAATCGTACGAATTGTTGTCTCAAGATACGTTAATTTAAAAATTAATGAATACAAACCGAGAGAAGTGAAGTTAAGTAAATATTGTGTTGGCTACGATCATAATGCCTTGATTAAACGCGCAAACCAATCTCCGAAACTCACGTCAAAGGTCGGATGGAGTTTACATAATAGTACAAAATTAATTAGCGCGCTTAAAAATTAATTGTAGCGAAAGAAAATAGAGCTCTGCGACATTCAGCTGAAGAAAAAAGAAAACTTCTCAAAGAAAATCTCCGTTGAAGGTATTGATTTCATTATAAGGAGAAAATTCAATTATGGCATTGATTCTGTGTTTGCTACGAAGGAATATTTTCGCGGGCCTAAGGTAAATACATCGGGCAGTCGGAACAAACAGATTTTTCCCTGTTAGGATCAGTTTAGAGAAAACAGCTCAAAATTGCCTTCATATTAGTTTTGCTAATGAATGATAATTTAGAGATATGATTAAAATGTTGAAAATTTGGCGATTGCTTCTACGTTTCCCGAAACAGGTTGGATTCAAATGACTTCCACTACGACATTAACATCTACTCGCGAAAATTCAAAAGTTGCAAAGATTACAATATCTATTCAAACAAGTTAAATTTCAAAAAAGCTAATAAACATTGGCACAAGAGATGTTTTCATGCGGAAAAACGAGCGTAATTTTCCCCCCATTCTAGTGCGATTGCAGGAAGTTTTAACATTTTCTTCCATAAAATTTTTAATTGGTTAAATATAGCTTGGTCATTTTTCCTCAAAATGTTGAGATAAGATCCTAATCCGCTCATCATCGGTTGAGTTCGGTGACAGGTGAGTTCGCGTAGTTTTTCGGAGTTTACTCGGTTTAAACTCGTCTTTGATAAATGATGAGAAGGTTTGGAAAAGAGAATATGAAAAATGTTTTTTCTGGACTTTAAAGCTCACGATCACTGTTTTCTAAAACTTTGAAAAATAACTGTTTGGATTCATATGACTAATTCTGTATATCTCTTTCATTTTACTACTAAGCAATTCACGTATCTGTATATCATATTTAATATTGTCATTTATAAGTGAATGATGGGGAGCTGGCTTCGAAAACTTTTGTTACTTCAGCTCCCCAGCACCTCATAATTATTTTTCTCACTATCTATATTTTACTTGTTGATTTATCATCTATTTTGTTATTGTAAAGTATGAAGTATATATCATGAGTGCAAATAAAGAAAAAAAGAAAGAAAGAAGACAATGAAATATTGCTCGTAAAGTAAGAGGAATGCCATTGGAAGTTTTCTGCTTTTTGTTTATGGACCTCATGGATGTATCATATCATCGACTGGCAACTGCATTGGCGTGGGAATTTGATATGGAAAACAAAGCCGAATATCATTGTTATAAATAGGCTCATTTCTCACCAGTATTGATGTTTCTGGTTTCTTAATACAAGAGTAATGTAATTGAAGGCCTGTGAAGGAGGACACTATAAACAGTAATTACAGGAGACGAACAGGAAGTGACGCCAGCCAAGCGTCTATTTTAGGCAAATCTAGTTCAGCCTCAAGCTGATTGCAGGAGTTCCCTTTGAACGTAACATGGTTGGACCACCTATGTAAGGTTATAGAACAAACCGGTGCACGCCCTGGACCGCCCACCCACCACCAAATTAGTTCAAAAACATTTTATAAAAGCAAAATAAAACAGTTGCTTATGTCTCTGTATTGATGTAAACACTCTGGGAACTGTAGAGCACTCGAAAAGAGAAAGAAACGCTTGGCTACGTCTCGTGTTCCTATGCTTGCTTTTCTCGTGCTCTACAGCTCCCAGCTTGTTTATATCACGGTACAGATGCGCGTGTGTTTTATATATTCCTTAATAAAAAACATATCTGGTACACACTCTAGACCATCTACCTTTGATTAAACAACTTTCACGATATTAAACGACACTCAAGAGTGCAGCCACTTTTTTACTGAATGATACGAACAAAACTACTTATCTAAACGAGCAAGAAAGTAAAGATTTCGGGAGGAAAAGAAACTTAAAACAAATTGAAAAACAAATCAAGTTAAAAGCAATTTTGAAAAGAATAGCGAAGGATTGATAGACAATATATCATTCTACTCTCAGTCCAGTATCGTTATGGTATTGATATCATTATCGGCATCTGTTCTATCATTAACGCTCAGTATAAAACAAGTCACTAGGCGCTATAAATCTTGTTTGAAGTACACATCAATAAAACTATACGATCGGATTTTTGTGTTGTTACTGATTAAGTAGAGTGCCTTTGTAATAATACCTCTTCCATCCATCCATCCATCCATCCATCCATCCATCCATCCATCCATCCATCCATCCATCCATCCATCCATCCATCCATCCATCCATCCATCCATCCATTCTAGTTAGCCCATCCATCCGTCCGTCCGTCCGTCCGTCCGTCCGTCCATCCATCCATTAATTCATTCTAATTAGCTTCATTCCTTCATACTTTTCACTCCTTTTTTCTCTTTCCTTTCTTTTTCTTTTTTCTTTCCTTTTCTTTCGTCTTCTGCATTTTCTTCCACTTCTTTATTTCTTGGTTAATTGTTCATTCCCTTCTGCCCCCCCCCCCCCCCCCCCCAATGTTTATCACCAGCATCTCTTCTTGTGGCAACACTCTCTGATATTAGTTTCATTTTTCTTATCATCTATTAATTAAGAAGTTCATCAATCGAAAACAAAATTTTCCCGCGATTTTCGAAATCTCATAAATTTTAAAGCCAAGAAGGAATTTTTTTTTTCTCTCTTTTTTTTTCCTCTTTTTTTTTTTTTTTTTTTTTTTTTTTTTTTTTCTCGCGACAACGAAAAAAAAAACCCGACTGTGTTTAAATAATAAAGAAAAATTTTAAATTACATAACGATTTAAATAATAGAAAGACTAAATTCCGTAATTATTTCTCTGACGGAAATGAAAGGGATGTTCTCGCTTGAAGCGATTCTAATTTCAATCATCTTCCAGCTGCTAATCTTTAGACGAAAATCTATTGCTGCAAGCATTTGAAGAAGCGCTTGAAAACATATTATGTTTGCTACTGAAAATTTGTGTTGTCAGATAATTAAAGACGGATTCTTGCCCGACGCTTCTTTCTAATGCAAGTTTTGAAGCTTTGAGGTTTTGTTTAAATGAGTGAATTTTTGGAGAGAAAAATAGGTTTTGTTAATATTGAATGAGAGAATTTTTGAGGAGAAAAATAAAGAAGACAATTATATAGTTACTATTCGTCTTATAGTCATTCTTCATTTGTGCGTTTAGGTAGTGTTTATTTAAAAAATGCTTTATGTTGCTAGTATCGCTAAGCAATGCAACAGTTTGTTCCTAATTTTGCGGGCGAGCGTCTCTAAAAGAGAGAGAACTCAAAGTTTAAACTGGCGAAGCTTTTTCTATTCAATGCTCCAACATTGACCACCAAAAGCACTTCAACTAATACCATCCACTCAAAATCCAAATAACTTTGTTTGAAGAAGGATTACAGCCATCAGAGAAGGCATTATACTTCGTAATGGCTCCAAGAAGAAAAGACAAAGAACTGATCACTTTGAAATATTGTAAATCCAAGTTTTTATAATAAGATATAACTTGAGAGAAATGCTTGAAATTAGCCTAATTAGAGCGAAATAATTTGAACTCAGTAAAAGACTTCCAACTTCAAGCAAATTTTCTCACTGTTCGCCTTTTGAAATTACAGGAAGCGTAATTTTGGAGCTGTTGTTTATAGGCAAAGCTTTATAACAGATTTGTAGAATTTTAGTTGAAAACTTTGACTTTAGGACAGCTGTTTTGAGCGCGATTTCTCTCGAAAATGATCTTTCCAAGCGCAACGATGAATCGTCTCGTAGAACAATACAATAAGTATACGTTATTCACTATTCTTTCTGTGTTTCTTGAAAGAAAGATTGTTTTTAGAGCACCCAACTGGGAGCCAGCAACTTCGATATTGCTCTAGTATTTATTTCCATGATCTTGACCAAAGAAACGGCGCTGTCAGAGTAAATGTCTATTGTTTTCGCTCTGTCTAAAAAAATACTCCAACTCACGTACTAAAAACAGAATCCTAGAAAATACTCTTAAATACGCTAAAAACTATCTTAAAACACCTCTATGTTTTAAAATGAGTTTAGTTTAAACTTATTTTGGAATATTGTTGGTAGAATTAAAGTCAAGGGGACGCAATTCGAAGAGTACGTTTGCGCGTTACAGTCAAAACGAGAGGTTCGTCATAAAAGCAGCTGTTTTTTTACGCCTTGAACGAGTTAAACCAACTACACAGCGAGGGTATTCAACTGCAATACGAATAGTAATCTTGTCTTTTTTATATACTTGTCTAATTGAGTCAAACTTTCAGCCATCGAAGTAAATCAAGAAATCCGCCCGTAACTACACTAGTTTAAATGCTCAAATTTTATTTGATTCTTAAATAAATTAAGACAAAATTCAAGTAGAAAAATGTCAATTCTTTGAAGCATTAAAACTCAAGTCTAAAAAATAAATACAAAAAGCAAGCCAGTAAGAGCATTGAGTACAATTTTACTGGAACTCAAAGCTATAAAGGCACTCGAAATCGTATTATTTCATTCTAAAGTTAAAGTACCAGGAATATTGCTGTAATTTGTTTACCTTTAACGTGTATTTTTAGTGTAGTGGTCGTCCTTTTCGTCTTGACAGACATTGATATCACCGTTTCAAGATTTCTTTCTGATATTGTTATTATTTCTTTGTAGCTGTGGTCTCTCTACATCGTTGTGGCGTATACAACTTCTTAAAACTGGGTCTGAGTTTACGCTATCATTAAGTACTCCACAATTCAATTATTTTTTGCTGTCAATGAATATATTCACGTATAGAACACGGTACGAGCTGATGTACGTTAGTTGTGTCGATTCGAGGAGCCAATTCTTAAATCATTCTTGTACATCATTTCCATGGATTTCACATTGTTATTCAAATTGCAAAATCACTTGAAGCGAAACGTGGTGAATACAATGGCGAATATAACAAAGACACTGATCCAGTAATCGCTTGTTTTGGCCAATCTTGATCAAAGCCTTGTTTGACTGCATTAATTGACTATACAATATAACCAGTTCAGATGAATGCAAAAGTGCAAGAGAATCTACAAACATTTGTTTATGAAACAGCACCGAAAAAGCTGAATTTTTTCTAGCCTTACACCTACCTTGGATTACCTTCACTTACTTACGTACGATAACTCGCGGCCTAGTACGAATTAGTATGACCGCTCGCTTCCTTTTAAATCCTTCCAGAAATGAGGCATAAAAATTATAATGGCCTAATACCGGATCTAGAACAAAAGAAATCTACTAATTATTTCACTGCTAGCCTATATTACATCTTCAAGTAACTTCAAAATAATTCAACCATCACCACTTGAATTAATATTGTATCTTTTTCAGAGTTTCAGCTCTACCGAGGTCGCTCAATGCATAGATTGCCTTGATTTTAAAGCAACGCACCTTTTTCACTTTATCATGTATTGAAATCACTCATTAGTTTAATATCCTTCCTAATTAGAAACTTAGATTACGTCACTTATATATGACTTTGAACAGTGTTCTTGTTTTTCAGAAGTTAAAGTCGGTAATATCAGACTGGATCTAACTTTCGTTAACGTGTATCAACAGCCAGAGGCTTTATTTTATTTAATGGCACTGGAGTGTGACAGCAATGCTGTAATTATGGGACTGCCAAAGTCAATGGTCTTGTCGGACTGTGGATATATGTCAAGTTTTGGATATTATTAGAGTACTATTAGAGTATCAGGAAGTTGTTTGATTTTCATTTTGTCCTTTTATAGCTTGCTTTTCTTTTCTGGTTTTGTGTCAGTGATTTTTTTCTGTTCTATCTATTTATCCATCCATCCATCCATCCATCCATCCATCCATCCATCCATCCATCCATCCATCCATCCATCCATCCATCCATCCATCCACCCATCCATCCATCCATCCATCCATCCATCCATCCATCCACCCATTATTTGTTTCTTTGTTCACTCATTCAATTATTCAGTCATTCATTTATTTGTTCTTTCAATTCCATCCATCCACTGTTTCCTCCAACAGGGTCTTAAAGATAAGCTGACCACTTTTAATGGTCGTTGCTTATGAGCGTCAATCGAATTTTTTAATCACTATCCAAGTGACTTACCGCATTTCATAATGATCACTGTTGACCTCTAAAAATCACCTTTACAACACAACCACAAAACCATACATCATCGTTACCGCAACGTCATTTCAATCAATATTAACCACAACTTTCATCCTTGCCTCTAACCAATTCTTTGGCACACATTTCCGTCGATAGATGTTCAGCCAACAACCTTAATATCCCGCCTTTACCACAACAATGGGCTCTCACGACCGCCTTGGTTTACAAACCCTCGCATAAGCGTTAACAATAAGAGTTTTTAAAGCTTATAACCACATGGTTCAGTATTAAGCATTTGTTGCTAAAGAAAGCAGACTGTTAGGCGTTTCAGTGTGTGAGACGTGCAAAGCTTCAGGGCAAATTCTAATGACTCAAAATGTTCAAAAACATTATTGCTATACTTATTGTGAGATATCAAGTCCCTTTAGCAAACATAGCTTTAGGCATGCTTTATATTGTAGAACCTAGGTCACGGTTTTGAAACGTTTTGGAACAAGTCCAGAATCGACATGCCGTGTTTCTGTCGAGTCAGTCGGTGAAAAGGTGTATTGTGTCTACTAGATGACCACAAAGCGCTTTGATGACGCTAACTATTTCATTAGCTCTACGGTACATTGCCATTTTGGATTCGCTTTGTTCCGTGTTCTTGTTTCTCTCTCGATTCCTGTCATACTCTTTATCAACGTTTATATGTCCTCTCTCCTACCTTCGTTCTTTCTTTCTCTATCTTTCTCTCTGCTTTCTCACTCTTTTCATTATTTAAGTTCCATTTGGTGTTGTCCATATTTTGATATTACTTTATTTATTCTCTAGGCGCTTTTGGCTCCCAATCATTTCCGTTTTTAATCATATATATTATATATATGTATTGACTTCATTAACCCAGCCCTACCTACATAAACCAATGCGACTTTATAATAAATACACGGTTCTTCTTTTTAACTTGGCTAATACTCACTCCTTCCATCACTATTGCCTTTTCTCTGCCTTCAGGGAATCATTTATCTTGTCCTCTTCGCTACCACTATAATTTTATTTCTCCATCTGCTCGTGACATTTTTCCCTGCTTCTACTTAACTTAATTCTTCATCCTAATCATCCTATTATGAATAATAACAAGGGGTATATACCCGCGCCTTTGTTGTCTGATATGGGTGGATACCAAAACCAATAAAAAATCTAAGATTAGATTTTTAAAAAACTCTTTCCAGTTGATTACACCGTCTCCAGAAAAAAATTGCATCTTAAATTCATTTCTTCAAAAAATAATCATAATTAATAAATATTATAAAAGTAAAACTAATGTTGTCCGCGCTCTTGTCTGCTGATGGTTACCAATCAGTGACTGAAAATCCTAGAATTACACGTCATTTTAAAATAACTTTTATATAATACACATCGTCTTCAGTGGAAAAGAAGACGACAAAAATAGCTCAAAATCGATCATTTTATATTTTAGTACCAGAATGCACAGCGAATTGATCTTTTATTTGATTGGTGCAAATAAATCAGGCGAGTGAAGGCGTATCAAAACATATGGGAAGCTATTGTTTTATTAGCCAATCATGAAATAGTTAAGTACTGGATATATTTGTATTTCTAGCACCAAATTGGTGTCTTTTTCTTCCTTCCTTCCTTCTTTTTCTTTCTTTCTTTCTTTCTTTCTTTCTTTCTTTCTTTCTTTCTTTCTTTCTTTCTTTCTTTCTTTCTGTCTTTCTGTCTTTTTGTTTATCTGTCTTTGTTTTCGTTCATTTTCCTTTTCTTTTCTCTTCTTTTCTAATTTTTATATTTTAGAACAGTTGCTATAAGCAAGAAACGAGTTGCTGCATGTCAAAAGGGTTGCTTTCACTAATAAGAAAGGTGGTGCATGTTACACTGACGATTCGCTTCAAATAAGAGACAATTTGCTTCAAATAAAACGACTTGATGTAAAGAAGAAACGAGTTGCCTCATGTTACACGCGTTGCTTCAAATAGGAAACGAGTCGATGCATGTTTCGATTAGACGAGTTAGTTGATGCAAATAAGAAATGGGTTGCTGCATGAAGCCGAATGCAACGAAGTGCCGAGAGTCGTTCATATTCTCGAAAATAACAATGATAATTAGTGATATTTGTATTTCATAAACTGAAGTAAACTGAAGTTTTAATGTAGATAGATCAACTAAATGAAAGACAAATAAACACAAAGTAATCGTAGAAGGCTTTCAATGTTATATAATAACATTTCCAATGCCGAATACGTAACATTATTACAAAACACTGGCTATCTGCATTTCATATATTATTCAAAGTATCTGAAACACCGAATGTGAAAATGCGAAAACAAACAACCAAGGGTAATCAATAATATAAATAATTTCTCCCTTTGAAAGTGAAATGAAAGAACGACTTTCAAAATTCAAACCGTGAATGAATTTCAAACGATACTGGGTTCGTTCTGACCGCGTCTTCGTCCCTTGAAATTTTTTAAAAGGTAATCTTATTCGTATGTTCAGTGAAACAAATAAAATATATGAACTAGGCGAGCGTTTGGGATTTGTAAGACAGATATATAAGCTAGTTCACTAACCTGCAAGATTGGTGAAGTGACTCTTCAGTCGTAACGGTTTCTGTATAAATGGCGGTCTTCTTGTCAATGTTCAACCTTTGCCTCCAGTAAAAACGTTTAACAAGGCACCAACAAGATAAATCATTCACAGATGTAAAAGAAAACTCTTCCAGCATTTTCCCACGGCGCTGTGAAGATATTTAGCTGGTAAAACAGCCCATTTTGACTGTTAATTCTCCAAGTGTTAAACTTGCTGATAGTTTGAATAACTTGAGAAGAAAAGAGCATCGTAAGAGACTACTTCTTTGTGTGTTTGTGATGTCTGGTTGACTTGCACACGCCAGTTGAAGAAGGCATTCATTACTCATTCACACACTAGGCTAGGTGGTAATAAACCCCTTTTCATCTTTAATTGCTGCCACGTGCTTGTTGTTCTTGGCTTTTGTAGGTCGCATGTGGTTTGTTTATGAAATCCCATGTGCTACAGTAAACTTCATTTTGCTCAAAAAAACCGCGTCTTGTCGTCTTTATACCTCCTTGCAAACTCTACCATTATTCAAACTTTTTTAAGATTATAAAAACAACTCCTATTCGAGTCATTTTTAATTTAGTAGTAAATAAAAGCGTAAAACTTGAGAAATATGCAAAAGCCTCGACTGAATTATGTCAAAAAACAGACTTTCAAAAACCTGCCAAGAAAAGGCGGGAAAACGACTTTGTTCATCGTTTTTAAGATTTTTGGCGCCAAAAAGTTTCATTCTCAAAAAGGAGGACAAAAGATATCCTTATGCCACACACAGAGATAGTTTATTAAATTTCTAATCTCCTATTCAAAAATTTTATGAGTAATTTAGAAAAGCCGAATGAAAGTTGATAGTTTAATGACTAGTATCGGAGGTTGACTTTCTTAACTTCTATCTACGAGTTTCGTTCGTTTTCACTTTATTTCCTGAACTGCAACCGATTAATTATTTCATATATTAATATTTGTATAAGAATTAGTTCAGAATGAATAATTACAAATGTAAAGAGAAAGAGAAAGACAAATTTGGTAGGTGGTGTATTGTTGTGTTTTGATCTATGAAACAATTGCACAAATAAAAACGTTTGATCAGTAGATTATCGTAGCACGAAACTTGTAAACGAACGATTTCAAGCCCCAATCATTGAATTACCACACTTCGATATTCCGAAGGTATTCTACTCTCTTTGGCTTCAATTAAATTAAAAGAAAAGAGATTGTTTCAACGACTTCGTTTCCCAATTTACTGATTTGTGTTATGAGAAGATATAACTAGTTAAAAACTAGTATGAGCTGCGTCGGTGTTTCTAATGAAACAGTAATGATGAAAAGGTAAATTATACACCGTGAAAAGATGAAAAAACTTACTGATGTTTCGGACTCAGACGAAGGACTAGCGTCCGAAACGTCAGTACGTTTTTTCATCTTTTCACGGTGTATAATTTACCTTTTCATCATTACTGATTTGTGTCATATGATTTCCCCATCATTATCTAGCGACTTCAAAATAGCGGACACCTTATTGAAGCTATTTTTTTTTTTATTGATTAATTGTTAGTTCTATTTGGCAATAAGGTGATAGATAAAATAACACACATAAATGAGGACACAGCATTTTCTTGAAGAGCAAAGGTCATTTGGGCTTCTGCAGTTGAATTTCCTCCCTAACTATTAATCTAAATTCCGATTCGATCTGCCTTTGATCAGAGTTTAATAGTTTAAAGTTTGAAGTTTTCCGAAAAGAATGATCCTTTAATCATTGTCAGATCTCCATATTTTTTCACTCTTTCAACTTCGCCTGCGGGCGCAAAGAAAACTGGGCCCAAACATCGTAGTAGCCAAATACAAAGTTCACAGAAAATAGAATAAAACAGATTGTAATTAAAATTCGACTTGATATAATTACTTTTAAGTCTCCGATTAGTTGTATGAACTAAATATATTAACGCTTAAATAAAGCTATTATTATTTTATTTTTTAGAAAACGTTAGGACCATACCTCCAGACCCTGTGCTGAAGCACAGTATGGCAGCGCGAAGCATTTACGACTATACCAGAGATTTCGACCCCGACACCGCTATCCAGTGACTGATCAAGAAGCTCGGCCGAAGCCCAAGGGAGAGGCTAGTCGGCCCCTTGACCGTAAATGATTAACCCCTTGCTATGACCAACGGTTTGAGAAAAGTTTTTCTGATAACTATATTTTTCTTCTCACGCTGGCCCATGTGGGTCGTGTTTGTTCGGAAAAAAGAGCTAGACAAGTCATGCGCAATTTAATGTTAAGTAATGTGATCTGGAAGTCCGGTATAGATTACCGATGAGTTTGGTAAATTTGGAATGGTGATAGAAAGCATATGAAAACTTAACGAAATTATAAATAAAATGAAAGATTGAAAAGAATATAACAAATCATATCAAATATTAGCGAAAAGGCAAATAAAATAGCCTAAGTACCACAAGATACCTAAGACAACTGCTCATTCTAAAACTTAACAGAATTCAAACTCAGTCACATTAATCGCCATTAACATAACTTAATTTTGATGTTTGTGTACAACAAGAACAATACTGTCAGGTGTTCTACCAAATTTGTTACTTCAAACTCAAAACTTCCAAAGATCTGTTCCTTTATGATGAAAGATTCTTCCCACGGTATGTTCCCTGAGATCACTTGACGAAACAATTGCTGTTGACTCCAATGTGCTATCTTCAATTAAACCACCTCTTTAAGTAATTCCCCCAAACAAGTCGTCATGAATGGGCACTTTTCAAGGTGGTTTTTGGTTTATTTTGCTGTTCTTTTACTGTCATTGTTCGGAATTGAATCTCGCAAATGTTACTTGTTAACACGTGTGCTCCACCCGTAGAAGATTCTTCGCCGCAAGCGAAGAAGACTTTTCATCATATCACTCTTTGCTCATCATCGGCTTCAAGCAACAATTTTCAGGCGAATATCATATCAATATTTCTTCGCTTGAATGAAAGCTTTAGTATAGTCCAAAAAAAGCAAAATGGCAGGAATACAATGACAAACAATTCGATTTTCAGTCATCTACTGTGAACAAACTGTTCGCACAAAGAATTTTTTGTTTTTCATACATATAATTACACGAAAACAACATCTTACACGCTTACTTCTTAAATTAATATTTTTTCAGAACTTTCCCTTGAAAATGCAGTAAAGACTTCACATGCTTAACAACACGGTTCATACTTAAGTTTTACTACTAAAGAAAATTTACCAAATTTTGATCGTTGAACTTCTTAGCTTTGTTTTTATTTTTCCTTTTTTAGCACATCTTCGGCACCTGCTAAATACTTACTCAACACAGCCGTTCAAGTAAGTAACCATTCTTTTGCTGCGAATTTTACAACATATTTTTGAATAACAGGGAAAAAAAAGCTCTCAGAATCTTCATTTATTTCTAAAATTTAAGAACTTTAGAGCTTTAGTCACAGTATAAACAATCGCTTTGACTAACAGCGTTTCATTTCCCGAAACTTGTTTTGGAAAATTCTCAGTTGAAGAAACTGGCTCTAAATTTTCGCTCGTTCTCTCAATTGGCCACAAGCGAACCTATACACATTTAATAGAGTAAAATTGAATAAAAACTTTTGAAGATAAAATTGTATAAACATTTTAAATTAGAGAATTTGAAATGACACCTGTTTCTTTGCATGGCCATTTCGAATTATTTTGTTGTATCTTGATAAACAAAGAATCAGTTCTCGTAGTAGCTACGGAGCGAACTCAGTCAAGTTGAAGGGGTATGGGAAACAAATGGAAAGGTACGAAATACGTTTAAAAAAAGCGGGGGAAAAAAAAGAAAAGAAAAGAAAAGAAAGAAAAGTAAAGTAGAGCTTCTATACGGACACCAAAGAGCCAGAAAAAATTGTCCGTATTATAGAGGTGTCTTTAATACATAGAGGTCGGATTAACAAAAAATGCACATGATGGTGATTTTGCCGGGACATAAATATTGTCTGTAATTTTGGTGTCCTATATCTATATGATAGAGGTGTCCGTAATATAGAGGTGTCCATAATATAGAGGTGTCCGTAATATAGAGGTGTCCGTAATATAGAGGTGTCCGTAAGGAGATGTCCGCCGTTGTCCGTAATGTAGAGGTGTTCCTATATAAAGGTGTCCTCAATATAGAGGTGCCCGTAAGGAAAAGTCCCCCGTTGTCCATAATGTAGAGGTGTGTCCTATATAAAGGTGTCCTCAATGTAGAGGTGCCCGTAAGGAGAGGTTTCAATATACAGTAAACACAAGAACACGTTTTAATTTTTGATAAATTAAAAACCTGTGTTTCAAAAGTGATCAAATAAGCTCAAGGAAGTAAATAGACAACCAAACATATGAGCGCTGGCACGCGTGTCCATCACGCGTTTGCCAGTCTCACTACGAAAAGAACTTGTTCTTTTTAAGTTATAAGCCGGTGGATGCACCTGTGATATTGTGTAAAGCGTGGGAAAGAACCCTATTACATAAAATGTTTTCTCGACTCTTCCAATTAAGCGATTCTGAAAAATCAGGAATCGTGTACAACGGATGGATTGGAAGTCGTATAACCGGATTTTAGATGAAAAAATATTCTCCCGAATTTTCAGCATTTGAAAGGGCACGGATATTCCTAATGTATAGTAAATACACGCCACACTTCTAAAAAATGATTTTTGTCTCTTAGATTCGGAATATTGAGAGATTTTTTATTCTTGGAAATTCAGGAACCGGGCATGCCTGGACTGGACTGGACTTCGGATCACGGATCGAAAAACGTTTTTCACACCGAAATTGCAGTCTTTATCCTATAATTTTTATTTCAATATTCATTACTAGTGATTTTATGTTGAAATTTTGCAAAAACAAAACTTTTTTTTATATTTCAAAAAATTTTCTTAAATTCTTGTATGGCCATCCACCAAGAGTCAAACACTTGTACTCATGTATGATTGACCAAAGGTCTGTTGGTGTGATGGAGAAATAAGAATGTTTTCCGAGATTTTACAGTTGCACCAAGATTTCCACATATAGTTGAACGAATGTCATTACTACAATTCTCATAAACATGCGAACTCTGTGTCTGCGAGGTGCACGCTGAAAGTTGGTTTTACGCTGCTGTCGATCAAACCTAATCATTCGGTACCTTTCATATTTTTGACTGGCAGAAGCAAAAAAAAAAATTATTTTTTTCGGCGTGCAAGTTCGCATGTTTATGAACATTGCAGTAACATTCAAAAATGTTCATTCATATTGCGCTACTTTTATACATATATATATTCGTTTGCATTTCTTTCTGGCATTTACGTTTTCCTAGGACCGCCATTTTGAATCCAGGTAAAGTAAACAAAGCCGAGCCGACAAGCGTCACGCTGATTGGTTGAAATCTTACTTTGTATTTCTTGAGGTGGTTTGTTTATAATGCCATCCTTTTTCATGGGGTTTATTTTTGACCCAGATTTTTGCGCTATAAAAATGCGAACTAAAATTCAATTTCAACCAGACTTTATTTTAAAACTTTTACAAACAACCCTTTCCAACATTTCTTCCTTAACAACTGGTATTGTAATCATGCGATATTCATGCGAAACAAGAAGTTCAAATAATGTACAAGCTATTTATATATAAACTACTTTTTTTTAAATTCTATTGAAATTCTGTGACTCAAGTCACGCTAAACTAACGCTGTTATGGTCTTTTTCCCCAAGGGAAAGAAAATTGTCTCCATATGTTTGATATATTGGTACAAGCTGAATAAATCGCAAACTTTTACAAACCCAAAATGTAATTTTGTAAAGTAAACCTTGTTTATATACAAACCATGTATGAAATTTGCTTTTGAGAATTCTTCTTTTTTTTACATAGAAATTATCCGATCTTTTTAAACATAAACTAATTTGACAGGAATACTTCCCAACCTAAGCTTTATTTATGAGTTTTCTTTATAAGAATATTCAAAACTCAAACTTCACGAAAATAATTTAAAAAGGCAAGATTTGAAAATGATTTAAAGAGTAAATGTAATTAATATCTATATGCTTTTGGCCTATAAAGTTGATTTACTGGAGTTTGTTTTTCGGAGACATCAAAGTCTTCCTCAACATCTTCTACTGCAACATCATCTTCAGGAAATTTTTGCCTTCTCGCAGATTCTCCAAAAGCTCGGCTGTACTTCATCAACGGTCGACCCTGTTCGCCCGAACCTTGGAAAATATTTTCATATTTTGGGTTCAAAACTTGGACCTCATCTGGGTTAGAATCAAAGCCGTTGTTTTGACGGGCTTCGTTTACGTTTTTTGTAGAGTGCCAGCTTCTTGATGCAGAAAAATGTTCATTGATTTGTCGATCCATAACAGTTTTAGTGGAAACTGATAAATTGTTGTGCGAACCTCTATAGCATTGTCCTATGGAGCTTGTCATGGAATTATTCAAATCGTCTTGCCCAAAGGTGCCTTCCATGGATCTGTTATAACGAGTATTGTGTTGATGTTTGCCTCGAAAAAGCTTCAGTTCGCCTTTGAGGAATCTTGCAGTCTTTGAAGCATGTTTGTGGTGCTTTTTGATTGCAGCGGTTGAAGGTTGGACTGGGGGTTTGAATACTGTTTCTGGTTGTTGCTGGTTATCAGTGAATGATTCTGATGAAAGGCCTTGGTCCTAGGCTAGACTTCGTCCAGTATAATAACCTCCTATAGAACAAGAGTGAGAATGTACTTAAGTTGTCCATCATATATTGTTACTATCATCACCATCATCTACAGTCGCCAGCATCGTCATCATTAATATCATTAACATCATCTGCAATCATCATCTGCAATCGCCAGTATCATCATCATTTACCATTACATTTACCATCCTTATCATCACCAAAATCACCATCACCAGCACTAGCATTATCTGTAATCATAATCATTTGTAACGATTATCATCATCATCATTACCGGTGTCATCATCATCATCATCATCATTAACATCATCATCATCATTACCACCACCATCATCCTTCATCAAAATCGTCATTTATCATCATTAACATCACCAGTATCTTCATCATCATCCAACCCTATGATCATCATCCATTATCATCATCATAATAGTCATAATTATCATTTCATCTAGCCAGACACTGGATACTATTGATGATTACGATGCAGAACCTTTAAAGTGCAAATGAACCCTTTGACAATACATTCAGTACTGATTCTGCATAAAGTAAATAGTTGATTGGTAAAATATTTCTTGATTTGAGTGATGCGTCTCTAAGTTATGAAGGTTTGTACTTCCAATATGTTAATGATGATGACGTCAGGTAAGGTATTTGAGTGTTTTTGTTGTAACTAGTAATACTAAATGCTGGCCATTTTGAAAATAAAAATTTTAAATAGCTTTCATGTAAACCATGAGCAAAATAATGATGCTTTTTAAATACTGTATCTATGAACCAGTTCGATTTTGTATATTTAATTAAGCCTTAATAGACGTCACACTCATTAGCATATTGGAAGTATAAACCTTCATAACTTAGAAACGCATCACTCAAATCAAGAAATATTTTACCAATCAACTATTTACTTCATGGGTTCATTTGCACTTTAATCAACAGATTAGTCTTTACGTTGCCATCATCATGATTATAATCAGCGTCATCTTGTATAATTATCATCTCTTGTTTCTCTTACCTTCCTTTAGCTCAAAGGAGCGGTTCATTTGAGATGTTTTTCGTTCACGGCAAAGTGTCATAGGCAGGTCAATCTTGTAATCCAATGAAAACCATTCAGCTTCTTGTTTCTTGAGCGCAGCAGCCAATGGAATCAGGACATCTGCTACCGGGATGCCTTTAGCGCTATAACGATTGCGTCCGCAAACGCTTAAGTGAATCTGACACTCAGCCATGTTTAGTTTCTTTAACGATGAAGTTTTGTATGAGAGAGTTTCATCGATCCTTGCTGATGCTCGACAAACAGTGTCACGTGCGACAGTATGGAGCATGCATTCCACTGGAATGACAAAGAGAATGAATGAATATTAATCGAATGGTTTGAGGGAGTAGAATAAAATAACTGTTGTAAATATCGCGTTCTGATACAGCACGTGCGTGCCATACGAGAGCACGCAGCGTGCGCGCACACTAGAACACTCAAGAAAAACACTTCTCAGTTTTGCCAACACCACTTTAAAACTGCACAAAGCACATGCGCGCATTTTCTATTTCTAAAAGGCACAGGTCCTTGATTCACGGTTGAACTGTTGCTCGCAAAGTCGTAGTAGAGTAATCTTTGAAACAACGCAAATTTTTGGCGCAAAAAGACTTAATTTGTGAGCCGTTTGTGACGTAAATAATACTGCCAGCCAATCAAAAATCGGTTGTTATTGACTACGAAAATTATTCTGCACAATAACTGTTACTATCCAAAGTTGCGTGAAAAATTCTCACAAAGAGTTGTTTCATTATTGGTCACAATTCTCACTAAAATTCCTCACCAGCGACGTTGCACAGAACAGCACTACAGGACGTATCTAAGTGTTTAGTTTTATTATTTTACCTTCATCTTTATTCTTCTTTGAGTTTAAATGAGGTCTCTTCTTCAGCACAGACCTGACCTTATCACTCATTTGCTTTCCAGACCCTATGCTCGACATGCTCAAGGTACTTGCCGTACTACTCTGGGAACTTTGAGAGCTGGCGCTACTACTACGAGAGGATGAGCCTTCTGACAACTCAATTCTAAGCTCGCTTGTTTTTCGCTTAGTTTCTTTGTATTTGTCAGGAAGGAGATAGCATTTTGCGTAGAGTGTTGTGAAGTTGTGAGCTAAATGAAGAAAAGAGATAAAGTTTATTATGAAATCTTTAAAATTTATAAAGTACATTAAAGCAGAAATAGAAAGCTATAGAAAAAGATGGAAATGCGGAAGACAATAAAAACGAGAAAACTAAATAGCTCAAAAGCTTGAAAGGCTATTATCTTAAAATATGTCAATTCATCTTTTCTTACCTGGTGGAAGTTTGATATCTCTGATGTCCAAAATATTAATTTTGAGTTCTGAGTATCGACTAAGGAAATCAAAAGACACTTGTATTTCGCCAGGGCCTGGCTGAATATTTTCATTATAATCTATAATACAAATTTAAGTTAATAATAGATAAGCATTTAGGTAAGGTATGGTTTTTATTACCCTCCACTCTGAATCCTCAGCCCTATCCCTCCCCCACATCTCACACCAGCAAAAACATACCTTTCCTTTAGACAATTTTAGATAATAAGGAATTGAAAGTAATAATACATGCTAAATGTCAATGGTTATTTAATGAGTATTTACCTAATGATTCTGTATTGCTAATGGATCCATTGAGGTCTGTAGCACCTTGTTTATTCTGTGTATACATCTAGAAAAGATGAAGAATTGATGCCAATGTTAAATAAAATAGAGTCATCACTGTGAAATATCTTTGAACATCTTGCACTGTCATTTATTTACAATTTCAAGTACTAAATCTCTCTCCTTCTAGACACCTCAGAATTGGAATAAAAATTAATTAAACATAAAAACAAATGGGAATTTTTCATGCATGAAATTGTTACTTTACTTTCATATTTTGAGCAAGATAATTTTGAAGAAATAAGTAAAGAGTAGGTGGACCTCTTTGAATCTTTGTTCCAAAAACTCATTAATAATTCATGAAGGAAACACACTAGAAATCATGACCATGAAGGTGATTTTATATCTGATAAATATTCGTCTTCATTTGCATAAACTTTAACTTGGATTTTCTGATAAAATCCTGATAGAACACTCCTGCTCGTTTATTAAACAGTACAAATTATCAAAAATGAATTTTGCTTTCATTAAAGCTTTTCAACTCAATAAGACTATTTTCTTAATATGTAGATGATGGCTAGTAAACACTAGCGTGGACTGCGTCGATGTTTCTAATAAAACAGTTATCGTAGATTGATAAGTTTTACACGGTAGTGAAAATAGGAACTAAAGTTAAAGTTCCTATTTTCACTACGGTGTAAAACTTATCAATCTACGATAACTGTTTTCTTAATATGAATTGTTTTGACATAATCAAAGTTAAAGTAAAAAATTTACATTCCTTACCTTCTGTATAGAATGTGGTTTTCCAGGGGAAGTTCCACCCCTCATAAGATATTCAATACCTGTAAGATTGAAAGATAAAAATTTCAGAGGAACAATTGTCATAGCAAGTTTTTATAATCTGTGTAAAATACCTAGTTCAGATAAAAAGACAGACATGGAGCTTTTTTGAAGTAATTAAGATAACTTGTTTTGAACTGCATGACAGATATTTATGCAGTTGCTAAGCTTTTACTATAATAGATGTTGTAGCAACTGTTTTATTATCTTGACAACACGAAAACAACAGGAAATTTAAGAAAATATTAATTGAATTTTAAACAATAAGGTGCTTAAAACGTGGTCCTTTGGGAGTGTATTTAGTTATGAAATAAATGTTCATTAAAATTAGTCACTCAAGAACTTAGGAAATAAATTTTTTTAGGGTTTTTAGCTCTTATCTTTCGATTCAAAAACAACATAAGCTTTAAAAAAATAAAAAAATAATAAACATTAAACATTAAAATAAACATTTGTCTTAAAAATGAGTGCCAAGAACAGAACAGTAAATAAGATCACAAAACGTCAAGATTATTTACACTTAGTAAATAAACTAAATATCCAGCCTTGATTCTTAAGCCAAAATATTTAAAACATGATGATAAGGACTAAGATATTGAATCATGAACGCGATACCTTAAATACCAAAATAAGAGCGTGGTTCAAGAAACCTTAGAAGGCTTAATATATTTTGTTAATATCGATTTTATATATTTTCTACGCTGTTTTTTGACTAAGATTGATTGAGTAAAAGCTATCAATTACTTACGCTTTTTTTCTAAGAGCTCTTTACAAGAAGAGGAAGCAAGATGTTCTGGCGTCTTTCCCTCAACATTCTTTACTGAAATGTTAGCTCCACTGTCTAGAAGAACTTGAATTATCTTGGCATTGCCGTTAGCAGCAGCAATATGAAGAGCTGTGCTATTGTTAATGGTCTCTTGGAAGTTAGGATTCGCTCCTCTGCGTAGTAAAGCTAAGGTTATAGAAGAGCTACCACTAGAAACAGCCTCATGTAAGGCTGTCCACCTGTGTATTCCGGCTTCGTTCGGATCGCATCCTTCATTCAAAGCAGACCGAACCATAGATAGATCCCTCAAACGAATCCCAATTTGAAGTTGCGATTCTTCTTCATCCGTCTTGATCGTCATTTTGAATTCTTCCACTACTCGATCCTACAGCTAACTAACTAAATGAACTTGAAAAACTTACTTAGAGAATTTAATAAATAGAACTATTGTTCAAAAGAACTAGTGAAATATTAATTCACACAAAAATAGTGAAAACCCACGTGTTGTTTTGGTCGGCATAACAACAAGTAAATATTTACCTTTCTATTTTTCTATCCTAGGATTTTATTGGCTAATATTCGTTCTATTGTTACTTTTAAGCCAATAGAAACGCTTGTATTATGGTTTTCCCTGAGATTGACGTCACGCATATGTAATTAGGTACATCAGGACGAGGTTGGGATAAACTAACGTCTCCATAGCAACAAGGCAAAATGGCGGCCAGGATTTCATAGTTTGTGGATTTTTTCTTATTTTCTCTAGAATTTTTTCATGAAATAAAGGATTTTGGGAAAGATATACAATGGGAGATGCAAGCGCCACAAAAGATGATTACCTTAAGGCCTGTGCAGACGTTCAAAAGGAACCAAATGCAGAATTATTGGCCATTTTCAACACTGCTATAGATGACAGTTTCACGTAAGTTTTGTAATTTTTCTTAAGTTATAAGAAAAATTATTCTTTGCAAAATGTTCTGAATTTGCAACCTTCATAAATTTAATTTTTTGCCACATTTGGAATGCAAAGTTTTCAATTAATCTAGTTCGGATTTCTTTTTCAAAAGGCAGAGTAAGATTTGAGGCTTCAAGTTAGAAATTTCGAAAAATATTATAAGCCACAGTGAGAAAAAAATAGAGATAGCGAGAACAATAGTTACTGTGTTGTCAAAGAGATTCAGCTCCCTATTTTCAAATAAATAAAAACTTTGATCTCTAAGAGTAGAACACTTATATTCTAATTGTACCTTATGGCGTCATCAATTACAATATATGACGTTGGTTGCCTGGAGCTTTTAATGAACACATATGTTCAACCGTGTTTTTGTTTTATACACAATGGCATTGTTGAAATAATGTTAATTTAAAATAAATTTAATATGGCCATTCTTTCATTTATACAATTTTTTTTGCTGGATTTAAAACCATTGCATTAAACACAAAATGTGTCTGTCGTACTGTAGAAACATAGCTTGCTTTTCGGAAGCAAAATTTATCATGGGTAGCAATGATTCACACATTAAACTGGGAAAAATAATGAGGAAGAGTGCATATAGTAAACATGTTTCCTTGTTTAGCCAGCTGGGTTTAAGATTGAAAATATAGAACACTCAAAAACAATGCAGTAGATGATTTTATACTGTATACTGATTTGTACCTAATGAATGAGGACTAATTGTTGGCATTAAAAAAATGGTAGTTCTTCATTTGTTTATGTTCATTGTTTAGTTCCAAAAATTATCCCTACCCCCCTCACGGAGGAATTCTCTTAAGACACCCCCCTACCCCAAGAAATTGAAATTTTCTTCCATACAAATTCTGTAATTTTTGTGCTTTCTCTGACCCCCCCACTCTTCGGAAATTCCAAATTTTCTTCCATACAAATTCTGTAATTTTTGTGCTTTCTCTAACCCCCCTACTCTTCGGAAATTCCAAATTCCTCTGTGGGGTGGGTATGGATAATTTCTGGAACTACACATTATATAATTATACTTTGCAGGGAACCTTGTAATGAGTTCTATTTAAAACTCAATGGTAACAAACGAAATGAATGGAACGAGATGTATAGGAAACGATTAGTTGATGAGGTATGTTAATTTAAAGACATTGTGGTCATGAGTAGGCTTTGGTCTTTCATTTTTCAATATATGAAAACAGGTTCAATAAATACACCTACTTGCAAGAACGTTGTCATACGATATTAGAACATTAGGAATTTAGTGATGAGAAAGGAATACATTAGAAGACAAAAGAAAAAGTTCAGCTTCAGTGATCTTCTTTTGTTTTTTTAATATAATTCCTATCCCACTAAATCACTAATGCTCTATTTTCGTATGACAGTGTTCTTGCAAGTAGGTGTATTCATTTCCGGAATTCACTTCATTAGTGCCCACAGTGATGGCGCAATATGTTGAATTGATTGTGTTAGTTTATTTAAACAAACGCAATTTTACATTGCTGTAAACCATGAGTGGAGATCACCAGCATTCCAGAGGTTGCGTGATTGCATTAATGATAACTTCAACTGGAATAAGACTAACAAGTTGCAGTCAAATCTGAAAACTGAGATCATACGGTTTTCTTCAAGTTTGATAGTAAACAATAGATAAACTTACCTATCGCTTGGTACTAGCAGCTTATTTCTAGCACTTTGTTGTTCTTTCCAAAGGATGTGGATATCTTGTACAAGACACTGAAGCCAAACACATTTGTTGTCCTGTTAGACCTTGGATATAATAATATTGGAGATAAGGGAGCAATGATTTTGGATCAACTTTTACAGGTTTGCTATAAAAAATAACTATTTTAATCTTGAAACAGCTAATTATTATATTTATAGTGTCAACATCCACAAGATAAAACATATATTTCACCCAGGGTACATGTATGTTGCTTTAAAATGATTGTCGCTTTTTGTTTATGAACCAAGGAAACTCTAGTTCTACAAACCCTTGTTCTGAGTTATAACGACATTGGACCAGAAGGAGGAGAAGCTATCGCTAAGGGCCTGCAGGTGAGAGAACTAGTTGTAAATTGTATTATTCTCACAACTACGAATTGTCAGCAGAAGTGGATTCTGGGGTGGTTCCATGGCCTTGTGAGATCTTGTGAAGCAGATCATGTTCTTTATGCCCAGTATTATAAAAATGAAATATTGAAACCCACCTTGCAAAGCTAATCATGCCAGCTCTTTCCGTGTGGTGGCCATTTTGGAGCTCTCTTTTTAAAATCCTGGATCTGCTGCAGCATCTGCTTCCTGCTCATGCAACACACACACTCTCACAGTTGTGATCATAGGTTCAATCCTCAGACCCTCCAACACATGTCAGTAGAATGTGAATCGAAGTATTATGATCATCCGGGTGGATGTAGTCCTGCTGAGAAGGACTGTTTAATGTGATTGATGTTTTGACAACCTGAGCGGAAGTCATCTTCAGAGTCAAGTGAAGAATAAAGTCAGATTGGTCATATTTATACTACCACGATAACAATAGCCTAATTACCTGGATTAGTGTAATTGGTGGCATCGGTCTAATGCATGCGAGTCACTGTTTCAGTGTTGTGGGCAGTTTTCTCAGGACAGTACATCCACCCAGATGATCATAATACTTTGATTAACATTCATCCACCTGGGTTCAGACCATTTTATACAACACGCCAGTAGAATTGCTTGTCAATTCTTTCCTGTGTTAAGGGTTTGTGTCTGGTTTCCCTTCCTCCATGAAAATCAATTTCTAAATTCCAATTTGATCACGGAATGAGGGCCACAGGTTTGTCAGCCACTTGCAAAAATTTATAATTAGTGCTTATCCTTAATGGGGCACTTGGATGAAAATGGATAAAAATAATTGGAAATGACTTTCAACTTGTTTAAACGTATCTATATGGCCCCAATAGTATCCAAGCAACATATTTTCTTCACAGTAAAAAGTGTCGGATAGAAATTATCATTTTTATGCAGCATATAAATTGTGAGTAAATGACGTCATTTACTCATCAACCCTATTGTTCTTTTCTCTTTGAACCCAAAATTTCTCAGCTGCAAGTGGCTCCCAGGCGAAAATTTTCACTAATCTGGTTTACATAATCATAATTGAGTCAAATTATCCACAAATACTTCAATTATTCGCACCTTGAAAAAATGGGGTGTTTTCATCCAAGTGCCCCTTTAAACATTACAAAGATGATGATCACTAGTGCCATTTTTCAACTGCGTCTCTTGTCTTTAGGTTAATGAAACCTTACGAGAATTAAAGCTGAATGGCAACAAAATAGGTAACAAAGGTGGCATGGCTATAGCTGGTACATTACAAGTCAATACTGTACTAGAAGAACTGGATATTTCTGAGGTTGACTTGGTAAGTCTGCAGCACACACTTTGTATTAGTGCAAATGTAGGTATGGGAGAGCTACATTTGACCAGTCAATGTGACCAGTTGAGGATTGGCCTAAGCTCGATCGAGAGACATTTGTCTGGACAAGTGCCAATGTTAACTTGCCATTAAATATTTTGAGCCCTAACAGTTTTAAAAAATTTTACACGGCACATATTATGCAATGTTTTATGCATGCTTTTTCCTAAGGTATTAAAGCATTGATCTTAGAATGACCAGGATTTTTATGTGTAGTTCAAAAATTATCCATACCCCCCTCACAGAGGAATTTTTTTTAAGACACCACCCTACCCCCCGGAAATTCCAATTTTCTTCCATACGAACTCTGTAATTTTTGTTCTTTCTCTGACCCCCACACTCTTCGGAAATTCCAAATTCCTCTGTGTGGTGGGCATGGATGATTTCTGGAACTACGCAATAACTATTTCTAACTATAGGTAATTTTATAATAATATTATTATTTGATTTGTTATAGAAAACTGAAAGTGTCATTGCCATGGCAACTGTCCTTAACTACAACAACACCCTTAAAGTATTGGTTATGAACAGACCTTTGCTGTTTAGCCATCAGGTTAGCAAAGCAAGTCTATAATAGGACGTTTGCATGATGTCGTCATTTGACTACCACTACCAAGATGCTTTGCGAATTTTCTTTCTTATTTAAATTTGTATTCCCTCATGAGAATAGTAAGACAATTGGTGCTAATTAACTGAACAAAAGAAAGCGTGCAAGGGAGTCTGGTAGTAGAGGCCAATGACTCCATCGTGCAAACGTCCTATTGTTTTATTAACTATGGAGTTGGCTGTGATTTGTTACACATACTTACCCATGCAGTACTTAACAGGAGGTTAGCCCAGAGATTGTTTCAGGGTTTACTGCAGTTGTCGATATTCTGGGAACTCAGTAATCAAAAATGCACACAAAAATGCAAAAATGTTTGGTTTTTTTGCTGCTGTCCATAACAAATAACGAGTCGTATCCTTTATTTCTTGACTGGCGGCAGTAGAAATCCAATTTCACCACAGACCATTGAAATGTCTGACAGTTTGCAGAAAATCGAAAAAACAAGAGTAATAAAATTGAAGGTTGAATTAGACGACTTTATTATTTTTAAATATCCGATGATGTACAAGGTCATTGATTTTGTCTGTTGTGTTTTCAAAGGAAGAGACTACAGTCCACATAGCCAGAATGCTAAAGGTAGGAGATTTTACTTGACATTAAAAAAACCAATTCATTTGCTAGAAAAATATTGACCATGTTTTTGGCTGGAAAACACTTAATTTGTCCCAAACAAATGTGAAGGAAATGCTTGGCTGGAAAAACCTTTGACACCATAGAAATGACCTCGTTTTGGCAGGAAAAACTTTGAGTGCAGAGAACTGATTTGAGTACTTTTTTATCTAGGTCAACATAAGACTAAAGGAGATTCATCTGACACACTATGACATCAGAGATTTTGGTGCAGAAAGAATCAAAGAAAACCTCTATGAGAACCTGACGTTAACACACCTTAACCTGAGCAGGTACATGTACAGAAGGGTTATCATCCATCATACACAGTACATGATAGCTGTTATTACAGTTGCAGGGACCGCAGAGCTGGGCCTTTTTTTTTCACAAAAAACATTGACATAATTTTCTTATTGTTTTGTGTTGTGTAATATTATAGCAATAACATTACCCGTGATGGTGCTAAGCAACTGGCTATCTTATTAAAGAAGAACACTCCTCTAGAGGTACTAAACCTGGCCTATAACAGAATAGAAGATGATGGCGCTGTGGCAATAGCTGAAGCATTGGCTTCTTATAACACAAATCTAACTACGTAAGTAATGTATCTTAAATATCGTAGAAGTGCAGAGGTGCACTAGAGAAAATTATATCAATAAAGAAAGGAAAGCAGAGAGACTCTTTCAAAGATTCATAAATACAGAAATACTATTTCCTTATTTTTTGTGGTTTTCCTGTGGTATTGGTGCCTAGTAACGGTCACCTTTTTACTAGTAAAAGTTTTCATCTGCTCCTGGAAAGATATTTATTAGGGATTATAATCTCTGTTGCCAATCAAAAGTTACAATAACTTTTGACACAGCAAATATCATGCTGTAACCTTCATTTCAGGCTTCCTCTAAGGACTAACATAGGATGCCTGCAATGCAAGCAACTGCAATAGAACATGATCTATTTCTTGTAGGCTAGTAGTATGCAGCAATAACATTGCCAGTCAAGGTCTATGTGCAATCGCCAAGGCTATGAAGCTGAACATTAGTTTGAGGGGTGTGTACATCTGGGGGAACAATCTGGAAGAACCAGCATGTAGGGTGAGAAAGATAACTACCATCTACCATTAAGGGAAAGTTGATTTTATATGCTGGGGGGAAGGGGGGATGAAGATTTCTCCTTACAAATCTCATATTGTTACACCCACTTCCTTTAGGACAAAACTTTTTGTCTAACCCCCTCCCCCAAAAAAACATTTTTAGAGCCCCCTTTACGTTCCCAAAACATTTTTGCTACCCTCCTCTCCCCCCCCCCCCCCCCACATATCTTCATCCCCCCCTCTGCATATTAAATTTACTTTCTCTAAAGGAGGTATTAGTTATTTAAAATATTTATTGAATATCTCTAAATTTGATATTTTTTCTTTGAATGGTTAATTCTTTGTTTATAAGTTCGATAATGAAATGGGAAAACATTATGCCCAAACATTATTTCTCTTTGTTTCATTGTAGGCTTTCCAAGATCTTATCAGTGGTTCAGTACCAAGGATGGAGCCAAATGAAACAGACGTTCAACCTTATGTTGTTGACGGCGTGGTTTACTTGTCCCATTTGAATAACCCTTACTAAGTAATGTATATATAGATGATACTTTAGCCACACCAAGCTACCTACATGTACATTATTGTAATAATAATATTATTATCAAGCAGTTATGAACTACCTAGCTAATAGAGTCAACTGTAATAAACAGATTTTCTTAAATCTTTGGACAATATCCCATTAGTTCAGCTGCAATGTCTACATCAGTATTCAAATCAAACAAAACATATTTTTCTATTTAGGAGAAAAGGTTGATAATAACTGAACCTTAGGGACTTTTGTTTGTTTGAACTCCATTGATTATTTTTTTGGCCGTTCTCAGTTCACTAGTTATCAATTTTTACTACTATAACTGTATTAATTATCCAAGACAATTCTCTATTGATTTATATCGTTAGTCAAAAGAAAATGCCTAGCATGGGACCTAGAGTCCCATTCACACTTCTCGCTTTGGGTAGCACGAAGATATAACTAGCTAAAAACTAGTGTGAGCTGCATCGGTGTTTCTAATGAAACAGTAATGATGAAAAGGTAAATTGTACACCGTGAAAAGTCTGACATTTCGGACATTTCGGACGCTTGTCCTTCGTCGGAGTAAAAGAGTAGCATGTTGGTTTTGTAATTTTCCTTCCTGATTGATACCCAATAAAGTTGTAAAGTAGGTCAAGGTGGTAGATATTTAGAAATAACCCTACACTGTTTGACTATACATGAATACATTGTCTAGAGACTAGTCATAAAGTGAAGGGGGGAAGGGGAGGAGAGTTAAGGTCAGTTCTGGATGAAACAGATGAATGATATACAGAAAGCATTTTCTTACCCTTAGGATCTTTAAACTATTTGAAGATGAAACAGAGACAGTGCATATCCCTTGAATATGTACACGGTCATCATACTTAGTACTGCAATCATTATTTTCTGTCATTGACTGAATTGAGTGGACACATATTTGGGAATCCATTTTTTTCCTACCAATTCGCCTTCCTACTAGTGGAATACTCTGCGTTAGTAAAGAAAATTGTGTTAGTGGAGTGTAACCTGCATTTCAAGGAAAAAATTAATAATTTCAAATTGACTTCTCTTACCTTTGGATTCCATCTCCATGCTAGACTAAGTGTAAAAAAGTTTTAGTGAAAAGACCAGACAAAAATGTTGGATACTTCCTAATTTTCATTGTAAATTTATTTCATATCATTATACTTAGATGTACTCTTTGTACAATACATTGAGATTTGAATGTAAACATTTTCACGTCTAAACTATAAACAGTAACATCTAATAATACCATGATGTTGTAATGATTATATTACTTATTAATGAGATTATTATTTTTAGTTAATTTACAATATTAATGTTATGACAATGGCATGACAACGTTTGAAAGCATGACCACATTCAATGTAAATGTAAGCTTTATTTAACCAGGGCAGCCCATTCAGCTATGAGGCTGGTATCCAGAGGGGCCCTGCTTAAAATACAACAAACATAATGTATTTGCATACTTCTTTGAATTGTCTTTTTGCTGCCAAATGAGCTTTACAAACTTTGTTTGTTAAAACCAGCCAGCTTAACCTAAAAAAAACATATGCATGATAGTACGAGTATGCAAATACATAACATGTGGTCCTCGTTTTGCACATCGTGCTGTAATTGGATGTGAATAAATTGTTTGTTGGTTTGTATTAAGTTGAGTTTAATCTAGTTGTGCAATAAGGATGAATTACAGTCTGCTGTGATTGCATTTTGAAACCCAATTCAATGAAAATGTGCTGCAATTTACATGTCAACTATGCCCACTAGAAGATTCATCATCCTCATCATTATCATGACCATCATCATCATCATTGCTCTTCACACCAGAAGGCATATAAGGCTGCACAAGGCTGCTTCAATGGGATCTTCACTTTATCATATTGGGGCAGTTTGTGTGTGTTTATGACCCATACAGACATGGCTTAAAAGTCTTGTATCTTCTGTCAGAGCTTCTCATGCCGAAGTGCTTGAAGGGCTGAACACTCCAATAGTAATTCAAGAATAAATTTGAAATGCAAGAGCAACACAAGCAAACACAACTACAAGCACAATTTCTTTGCATTATGCTTGTCACTAGTAAAACCCAACACTACAATGAAGACTGTGTGAGCTCTCTTATTTCTCTATTATTCCTGACAAACTAGCGCAATAAAAATATACTATCTTAACTTGGGCTTGGGCAGCATTCTTCCCATTTCGGACTACATGCCATTCTCCTGACAAAAAGATTATTTGCTTAAGTTGTATTCAATTCAATACATGTGTCTTAATTCTCATGTGCAACCGTTACGCAAAGAAATGATACTCTAGAGAATGACATGTGGTCTGAAAAGGGGAAACATTACATCCAAGCTAGGAGGATTTATAGATTTACAATCGACCATCAATGTTGCTGGAGTTATGCTTTTTCCCCCATTCATATCAAATATATTGGATACAAATCCTGATATTTTTGACAAAGTAATTCATCCTGGTATGCCATTTCAAGTTTTCAATCGACTTCTTGGTTATCCTGATCAGTAGCTTCAGGCAATTCCTCAACAGACGTAGCATCTGATGCTACTTTAATACAGGTTGATGAAAACGCTATTGAAGCTTCATTAAAAGATGCATTAACTGACATGTCGGACAATGACGACACACTTGTGTCATTACTAATGTCGGCCTCTTCAAGTAGTACTGCATTGTTCATATCTTTTTCACTAATGTTTGATTTCACAGTGTTTGGTGTGCCGGAACAAGTCTCACTTCCACTGCTAAAGCTATGTGGACTTGGGGTACTATCTTCCTCCCTGCTTTTATCCAAATCACTTGAATGACCTGAGATGATCAATAGACCGTTTTCGAATTAGTTAAATACAGCTGTCTTCCTTGATCAGAAACTCATACTTACAGGGTTAGCCTCATTTCAGTGTCCAAATATTCACAAATACCAACAGTAAAGTAAAGAATGCACAACTTCAACAAAACAAACACTTTGAAATTCCATGGAACTGCACTGGAACACATGAATATTCAAAATAATTCAATACAAAATTGAGGCTAACCCTGCAGAACAGAAAATTTGAAACTGGATTATTACAAGAGATATCTCACTGAAATTCTCATACTCATTAATAATTCATGAGTAAACCAGCCAATCAATGGGCTATTTTTGGGTCACATGATGTTACTTGAAACCTGGTAAAGTACTGTGAAAGGACTGAATTCAGTCTGTAGTAACTGGAACAAAATTAATTCAGTCCTAGGACGGAATTATTGTGTTCCAGTTACTCCAAGTCGAATAATAATGAGCATGAGAAGTTATTTCAAAGCCTCTAATATCAGACTGGACAGGACAGTTCCAATTAGGAACTAATTGCTTGGACTTAAAAACCCATCCAGTCCTCATTGTCGGCTTTGAAATATTACATGAAAGTCTGTAAATCGGATACAAAATCATCCTCATTTGTATGCATTTTGATATGGTTATCAGTCAAACTCACTCCAATCTCAAAAAAGGTAAAAGGTAAAGCTATTTTGTTTGGTTCTAAAACACTATAGTGGTTGCTCATTTCTCCCGAGCCAGGTCTACTCATATAAGAAGCGCTAAAAGGTGCCAACTTTACCACCTCAGACCATCAGGTGCTTCTTATTATGGTTATTTAAAGCTAAAGCAACACAGAACAGAGAGTAGTTGAAATGAACGTGGAGATCCTGAGGATTGAACCGTGGACTCTCTAGCTCTGAAGGCCATGCACTAATATACCAACTGAGCTATGCCTACTCCTTAAAATAATAAGTGTTCTATCGCTTACCATTCATCAAGGAGTGGTCCTCTACCGCAATGCTCTCTTCTTTAGCTTCATTAGGATGTTCAACCTGTGATGATGTTCCAGTAGCACCATCATCAATCTTTTTGTCTTTAGCAAATGATCCTGATGCAGATTGCAACGTAGCTCTCTGCCATGCAGGAATACCTAAACCTTGTGCTGGAGTTGAACCTATTACTGGAGATGGAAACTGCTTTCTGGAACCATAAAATACTTTATGTTTATTTAAATAGAGAAAAAGGTTTAGCCCTGAAACAACCTCTGGGCTGATCTAAGTCAGGGCATGGCTAACTCACAGATCAAACCCTGAAACGACTTCTGGCCTGATCTAAGTCAGGGCAGCGGCTAACTCACAGATTAAACCCTGAAACAACCTCTAGGCTGATCTAAGTTAGTGTATGGCTAACTCACAGATCCAACCCTGAAACAACCTCTGGGCTGATCTAAGTCAGGGCATGGCTAACTCACAGATCCAACCCTGAATCAACTTCTTGGCTAATCTAAGTCAGGGCACAGCTAACTCACAGATTAAACCCTGAAACAACCTCTTGGCTGATCTAAGTCAGGGCATGGCTAATTCACAGATCGAACCCTGAATCAACTTCTTGGCTAATCTAAGTCAGGTAATGACTAAGAACATAAATAAAAACCTTAAATAAAGAACTAACATTAACAAATTAAAAATATCAAGTACCTGTTGAGTAAAAGACCTTTTAAGGAGACAATTTCTGCTTTGAGATCCCCTACTGAGTAACTGTCTGTCGGAAGGCCTGCAAGTTTATCTTGCGTTGCCGTCAGGTCAGAGGAGAGTCTTAGAATTTTCTTTTGTTGCTCAACCAGTAATTTCTGGAAAGTGTTTAAAAAAATTAGGGAAGAATATCATTAGAATATCCATTCATTCCATTCCCATTTCATCATTTTTCATCTTTTCCCATTCCCATTTTAGAGCTGTAGTTCTGTTTTACCTGCACAGAGTCAAGGGTTGTCTGTACTGAACCAACTGTGAAAAAATGAACATAAATAAGACTATTTGTCAGATACACCAGGGGTGGTTCAAATGTGCGAACCTCCCCCCCCTCCCCCCACCCACCCTCTCTCCTCTCTCTCTCCCTATTTTCTGAATATCAATAATGATCTAAGGGACCAATCCTTTTATAGCTGGGAGGGGGTGCTGGTGGAATTGAGGGGGTCCATTGGAAAAGTTTAGACTCCAAAGGGGAGGCCAGGCAAAACAAGGCCTCGTAGTTGGAAAGGGGGGCATAACAACACTGGTTGATACGAGAGGGGGGAAAAGGGGGGGCTGCCAGGAAAAATTGGGGATGTAGGGGTGAGCCATCAAAAAGTCAAAAAGAGTTTTTTGAATGATGATTCGTCATCCAAAAAACAATGATTTTAGGCTCCATGTGTTATCTACCTGTTCCTGTGACATTGGCACTGAGCTCAGCCACGGATGATTCTAACTTGTCTAGTTTTTCATCCTTTTCCTTTAGGTCAAAGATCAATGGGAGGATATATTTCTGAAAGGAATATGTTATGGGTAAGTTAGTTGGCTATATATGTGAAACGACATGGATTATTGGGAGATAGTAATGATGGTGATGATGATGGTGATGATGACAATGATGACGATGACATTGACAAAATTGATGGCAATGAATGATGATCATGGTGATGATGATGATGATGGTGATGATGATTATGATGTCAATGATGATGATGGTGATGATGTCAATGATGATGATGGTGATGGTTATACATTGATGACAATGATGGTGATAATGGCGATGATGAATAACGATGACAATGAAGATATTGATGATAGTGATAATGATGTCAATGATAATGATGACAACTACAACGTTGATACGATTAATGGTAATGTAGTGATGATGATGATGAATGATGATAATGATGTTAATAAAGAATGATGATGATGATGATGATAATGGCTGTAATGTTGATGACAATGACGAGGAATCATTATGGTGAGGAATAATGATGATACATGATGATGGTGATACATGATGACAGAGATGAGTTTCCCCTGTTGTCTCTCAACGTCAACTTTACCCTTTTCCTCATTTATAAATAATTTAAGGATATTACTGATTATATCTGTACCTTGATTAAATTAACCAACAAGTATCCCAGTCCTCCTCCAATAACTGCAGCCCCAAAATATCCTTTCCAGGGTACAGGGGGTGGGGGAGGTGATTGTACCACATGATGACTGAAAGTAAATGAAATATGTAAAAATCAACTTCTGAATTCAAATTGAAATATATTGTACTACATATCAATAGTCCCTTTCACAGTTTCCTGCGCCATCTTGAAAGGTAGCCGTGCCTTTGCATCTAAGTGAGACGAACAGTGAGCTTGTAATAATAGAGACTTTTTTTAACACTTTGGACAATAATATTATTCACACGTCTCTATCATTGCAAGCTCATCGTTCATCTCGCTTCGATGCAAAGGCATGGCTACCTTTCAAGATAGCGCAGGGAACTGTGAAAGGGACTATTGGCTAAACATGTATGTGATCATTTTGATATCTACTAGATTCAATAAATAATGTTCTTGACGTTTAGGATTGCAAAAGGTGTACAACTAATCACTCACTTTAAATTATGTCCATCACCTATTGGTGATACAGCAGTCGATGGTGGGTTATGCTGAGAAACGAATTATAACACATTTAATAAATAGTGAGCCAAAAAAATCAATCCCTCCAATAAAACATTCCATTCCACTCTTATCCTCCTCCCCCACCAAACCCCCCCCCCCACCCTCTTCCATCGTCAACCTTTCCCACCCTTCTTCCCCCCCCCCCCCTCCTCCCCACCAACTCCCCCACCAACCTCCCCCACCCCCTGGTTAGGGATGTCTATTTCCATTCCATTCCATTTTATCATTATTATTTTTTCCCTTTTCTTTTTCTCTTATACTTTGTCTTAGCCTTTTTTTTTGTACTTGTCTATCTTAAAAATGTAACATAAAAATGTCAATAAAATACAAAAAAAATGTCCATTTTCTGCTTTTCCCCCTGGATTTCTATTTATCCTTCACCCTCTTTGAATTCCTTTTGGAGCTCTAGAGCTCCAGACAACTGGGAGGATGGGTGAGGGTGGGGGTGGGGGTGGGGGTTGGGGGGGGGGGGGGGAAGGAGGGGGTTCAAACCTTAAATTCCAAGCTGCAATTTGGTTATAAGAATGAATTTTTATTCTTTTAATAACTTATTATTTATTATTTACTTCATCTGCAGCTGTGCCAGATTGGAGAATAGCTTGCTCTATTTCTTCTTTTGTTAATCCTACAGTACATCAGAATAAAATAACAATCAGAAGCAAGCATATCTCAAGCACATCATCTCTCTCACTGGCTCCCTTCATGCCACTCGCCAACTGCACTGGGCAACTGTGCTGATAATGCCCCACCTCTCACTGCTGCAGTTTTGGGTTTGATCCCTAGACATGTCATCACATGCGAGTAGAGTTGCTTTTTCTACAGGTTCTCTCTCTCTCTTCTAAAGTATACCTTTCTTTTCCAAGAATGATCTTCTTTGGGCCATAGGAGTCTGTCGTACACGGGGATTCTGAAGGAATTTCACTGCTGTTTCAATCTGCCAGAAAAAACAAAGAAGCCAAATATCATTGAGAATGATCTGATGCAAGATAAAAACCATAATTGCAACTATTAATAGAAAAATAAAAAAATGAGTCAATGCGGTAAATTAACGAAATTACTCTGCAGAAAACAGAAGTAGTTTCACTAACCTTTTTTTGTCTTAATTCTTTTTCTTTATCCATTGTAACTCTGGAAATTCCGGGATTATCCTTTTAACATGATAAAAGTTAACAAAACCAAGCATTAAGTGTCAAATTCTATGGTTTAATCACTGCAAAGAAGATTAAAAACTGCGCTTCAACGACAAACAACTCACTTTGTCCTCCATGTTGCTTAATCAGACCACAGGCAGCCCAAACCTCATATTGTGTACCACAGGAATACCAACTAAATAAGACCTCAAACCCTTACATTAATCTATAAATCTCTTTTTAATAAATTCTATAGCCCAGTAAAACAGTTAATGTTGTCTTTCCAAGCTTAAAAGGAAAATGAGACTCTTTCCAAAATGATTTTGTGAGAAGTTGGATCCAAAATACGTCACAACCACAGGCAACCCAGATATTTATTTGAAATCTTACGTGGCGACTTTACAAATGGCGGATGACAAAACTTTGTCTGTTGAGATAAGAAAACTTCGCAAAAAACTACGCCAGATTGAGCATTTGGATCAACTAGATCGTGAATTAACGGACGAAGAATACTTGAAGGTTGGTATTCCTTGGGATATGATCATGAAAGTGTGTTTTTAGGGGGGGAGGGGTGATTAACAAGGGTTTAAGTAAAGTCCATCTCAAATCTCATTTCAAGTAATTTTTTTGGATGAATTTTTGATGGGATTTTTGCGGAATTTGGTTTTGATTTTGAGTTTGTGTTTTAATGGCTAGTTTAATAAACAGAGTTTTAATTCTTAGCTTCCTCATCATCATCATCATATTACCTTTTTTGTTATTATCAAGCTTATGATTATTCATTAAGACTTATGTTTAGTCATTAAGTATTATTATTATTATTATTATTATCATGATAACATGCATGATTGTACATCATTTTACTTCACACTAATTTTTTAAAGTGCCTATCACCCTTCTGACAATATTCACAGTATTGATTCTACATGGGGTAAGATGTGGAAAAGCCCAAAAAAATTACATAGTTTGAGTGCGGCTTCTTGAAGTTATAAAGGTTTTTCCATGCCATATGCTAATTCTGTGACGTATGAGGAGTAATCATTTAATATACAAAACCTTACTGGCACAGATAAATTAAATTTGAAATACGTCATTGTTTTGCCCATTGCTCTTATAGAAATTATTGCAAGCTATTTTTCACATAGAAGCCGGTGTTTAGAATTACAAGGAACAACAAATAACCATAAATGCCTCCTCATACGTCACCGCATTAGCATATTGCATGGAAAAACCTTCATAACTTCAAGAAGCTGCACTCAAACTATGAATTTTTTTCAGGTTATATTACATCTTACCCCATGTAGAATCAATACTGTAAATATTGTCAGAAGGGTGATAGGCACTTTAATGAGATCACACGTCACAGAGAGAATTTTTGACTTATCACGCATCACACATAACATGGTAATATGTGAGATCATCTTATGCAAATCACACAGTTAATTTGGATGCTATCATGCAACACGCCTTTGCCACTCTGATTGTAAAATGGGTTTCATACAAGCTGTAACTTTGAAATGGCTTCACATTTTCTTTGAGTAAATCATCCAATTACAACTCATAGCTAATAGTTACACATGCAGTAAAATATAGTAGGGGTACAAACATGACTATGAATTTGCTGTCAATAATTATTCCCCATTTCTTTGAAAACTGCTCTAAGATTAAATAATTCCCCAAAATGTCATTGTATAGGTTAAGAAGAAGGACCAAGTTCGTAAAGAACTTCAAAAACTTGTTGCACAACGGGAAAAAATTCTCAAAGATGTGAGAAAGATGGAGTTGGCAGCTCAGATTTCTCTTACCAAAAGTGAACAAAATCCAACAGCTGGGAATGATGAAGAAGAAGGAGAAGAGGATGACAGGATAGAGGAGGAAAGACAACTTATTGATTCAAGGTTACAGCATGAGAGCGCTGCAGAGGGGGGTAGTGATGATAACTATAGTGAAGAGATAGCACCAAGGAAAAGTGATGTCAATGCAGATAACTTTGTTGCTCAGACTGCTGTAACTGTTCCATCATCATCATCAACAACACCAGCATCAACATCAGCAGCAGCATCATCATCTTCAGCATCATCACTATCAACAGCAGCAGCAGCTTCATCAGTGTCACAATCATCTACCAAAACATCATCATCAAAATCATCTTTTACATCACTACCATCATCATCAACAACCAAAAGCAGCAAAAAACCAACAGCTCTGTCCAAAGTACAGCAAGAATGGAAGAATGCTTCATTTAATGTTCAAGTACTCGAAGGTCATAATGATAACATCACTGATGTTGACTGTGGAGAGACGGTTATCATCTCTGGAAGGTAGGAGGGGATTAGACTTTAAATATAAACTGCTGCTTAATGCCATCTTGCAGGGCTAAAATAACTGCCACTCAATGTGACCAGTCCATGTAACCAATTAATGGGACGCAGTCAATGGGACTCAGTCAATAGGATCAGCATAAGAGGCATTTGGCCAGACATTGTCTGTTTATGTAAGGCATTATTTTAAGCCCTGGTCGTGCTAGTACCAGATGACATGGTGCAAAAATGTAATGTGGTTTGTCAAACGATTGCACCATAGTTGCCCACCATATTTGACCACCAATTGCAATGCAACCATTTCTAGATTTACCAGAGCTCCCATTGATAGCAGAGCTTTTTATTAGTTCTGAAGGGACTACCCTGGCCTTATTTATTTTTAAATAAAGGTTTTGTTCATACTTCAGTTCAATAATGTCTATAACAAGTTTAATTCTGAAAAAAAAAACCAAAAAAAACACAAACATATTTCTGCAGTATTGTTTGCACATGCAATTATTGCATTATATTCTCAGTCGATCAAATTTGACATTTTGCAATATACCACTCTCCAGAATTCATGGTTCTAACTCAGACAATATCAAAAAACAATCGTTATCACAGACGTTTTCCCAGTAGAATTAAAATCTTGTCCTACAAACAACTAGTAAAAATATCAGTTTTGTCAGTTGCATTTAGTGCCATTCTTTCTTAATTCATTAACTTACTGCAAGCAACAAAATAGACCATTTCACAGATCCCGCGGCTCAGCCTCAGCCTTGTCAGCGTGTAATATATTCTTTAGAAATTGCCTACAACCTGTGAAATTTTTAAGTGTTTCAATTGTTCATTGATGTGTAAATTCCTTTCATTACTGCGGACTGTAGTCAAATTCTAAAGAATAATTGCGCGCTGACGAGGCTGAGGTTGAGTAACGGGATCCGTAAAATGGCCTATTGTCTTTAACTTGTATTTAAATGTTTCATTTACTGGATAAACTTTTTATCCTTGGATATTTTACATACACTTTGTATATAAATAACATCTATGGCTTTGTTAAGGCAACAATTTAAAATACATCTTAATTTGCATTAGCCAATCATAAGGCCTTCAAATATCATCCCATATTCCCACTAAACCAGTTTTATACTTGTGGTAAAAACATATTAACCATAACTCCAACCACTTATAATACATCAAAAATGAAACAGCTTCAAAACCTTTGATTTAAGTTACCATATCTAGTTTATTCTCTTTTCTCGAACTAAAATATTTTACAGAAAAAAAATATGCTTTTGAAGTATTTTATGGAATTTTAGATTCAGTGTTGATTAAAGAAAATCTGATTAATAATTCAATAACAGAACAAGTACTTCAGCTATGGCTACTAAATATTAATGAACTTTACCATAGAGACTTTATAACACAAGCATAATTCAAGAGCTCTTATCGATTCTTGCAGTTGTTCAGAGCTGCAAGCGAGTCAGATTTTACTGATATATGGCTGTTTTATATCTTGTAATTTACTTTGGTTAACATACACTTCTAAAGACCTATAAATGGAAACTCCAGCAACTAAAAGTAAGAGAAATGTAACTTAAATTTTACTTTGCATAACAGATACAAAATGTTTATCTATTTTTTTAACAATTATCAAACTAATATCTTATATCCATTGTTGCTGCAAAATGCATTGAAATTATTTTTCTTTTGAAGAAATTTTTTTCATAATTTCAAATTTAGTTTTTTTGGCAGATCTTTTAACGGGATTTTTTTTGGAAAACTTAAAAGAAGTCTGAGCTTTATGCAAATGTCTATGACGTTTCCAATATATTATTTTCAATTTTTCTAATATATTTTTGTATTTACCAGATAATTTAAATACTTATTATACGTGCAGCTGTAGGAATTAACATTCGATAAATTTATTTATCTACAGGGGATTACTATTATATTAATTAACCAATTTTGAGCTAAACATTTCAAGTGTTATATATAATTTCGATAACTGATCTTTATCTTTTAACAATGTAGCTTACAGGTTGAAATTGGATATACTAGATTCCATAGGCTTACAGATGTTCTGCGCCGTGATGTGACCATGTTGTAGTGTCCTCATTTTGGTTAAAATAGCTTTAATATTGCGCGCATTGTCTACTTCAACGGGGCCATTAATCCTACGCCGTGCCGTGCAATGCATCTTCAAACTCGTTCAAAATTTCCTCACTTTTGAATTCAATATTATTGGTACCATGACAATAAAAAAACTTGGTTTAAACTTGTTTAACCTCGTCGTATCATTGTTTAACAAAGAGCCAAAAATATGCCAACGTTATGACCTGCGCTTTCGTTTCGAGAATACACTCCACGCATGGTACACGCAAAACCACTCTTACACGCGCGGACTCGTCGTCTTGACGAAGTATGATTGGCAGGCGCCATTACCAAGTGTTCACGTTCGCATATCATTGCGTACATTGATTCCTCTTGTTAAACGTTTGTAGTAACATTTGTCGCAACGTAAGCGTTTGTTTCAGTTTTATTGGAAGGTTTCTCGTTTATTCTAACATTTATCTTTATTACCTTATAGTCGCGATACTATGCTAAAAGTATGGGATGCTGATACAGGTCATGAACTACGTAGTATGGGAGGACATACTGGTACTGTGACAGCAGTGAAGCTGGTACCAAACTTGGCGATCAACCTCAGCGAAGACGGTGTGTTTATGACGTCATACGTATGTGTTGTGTAGCATATGACGTTATGTTGATGCTGGGATCTTTATGAATAAGGTTAAAAAGATTGTCATCTAACGGGACCCGACTTTGAAAACTTTGAGAACTTTCAAAACATCACGAGTATCTATAAATTCCGAATTGCACGAGACGATTTTTTGTTTATAATACACTCTGAGTAAAATTTGGGATTTAATTGTACTCCTCTTGTCCAATGAGAATCGAGTAATTTTGTTGAGTGTATTGTAATTGCATAGAGCGTTTTCACTCACGTGACAAGGCAGCCATATTGGTGTACCAAACAATTTAAACGTTCTGCACAGTTTTTGCATAAAAATAGAGTTCAATTCCCCGAGGATAGAAAATGTATTTTGTTTTGGTACACCAACATGGCCGCTGTGACGTCACCCCAAAACGCTCTATAAAAATAGTCAATAGAGAGTTTTAGATTGACTTTTTTTTCTCCCCGCAAACGGCAAACGTGACCACGTTTTCATAGTTTTCCTGTATTTTACTTTACCTTTTACAAACCTTCTCACCAAGCGCAAATACTCTTTTGTTTTTCTACTACTTGGACTTTTTTGCGATTCTTTTTCAGTAATTTAAAAGAATTTTTTACTGGTGAACTGACGTTTCACGTTTGCCGTGAACGTAAATCTAAAACTCTCTATTATATAGACACCCAGTATCGAGCATTTCAACAGGTCTCTGGCTGGGGTATTGACTCGTACCTTTCTTATTAATTTTCTATAGCAGTCACATCTCGTTCTAACGCTTTACAACACATGGCTATCACCGGATCTAAAGATTGTTCCATTCGACTCTGGTCGCTAGGAGACGGTAAGTCCGCGCCGTTTTTTTTTTTTTTTCTGTGGGTCCTCTCTGGCCATTGAATGATCTAATAGAAGAAAGTAGTTGGAAAATAAGGCCTCCATTCTACCATGGACACTTTATTTTATAGTATAGTAGAAACTAGGGATAAAAGGAGAGGGAAAGGAAAGGAAAGGAAAGGAAAGGAAAGCTACAGATGACTAAGAATATTTCATTTTTCAATTTCCTTTGTTTTCTTTCTTCCTTTCTTATTTCATTCATTCATTCTTATCACGCATTCATTTGATCGTCACGTGTACCTTGTGATCACCAAGCATGTGACTCACCTCACATGATGTCACGCTAAGCTCCTTCGCATTGTTTACAAACAAACCGAGTTGGTCACGTTACTACGTTCATTCATTAGTAAACTACGTTCATTGTCAGTGATCTACAGTATCTTACATAAGAACTGTACTTTCTATTGCAACTTTTGTCTTAAAATATCATCTGAAAATTTGAAAATCCAGTGGAAATTTAGATAGATTTTAGAAAAAATTGAGATCAAAGAGTTAACTAATTCTGGATGTTCAATCAGAGAAATATACCGATGTAATGAGGCAAAACAAGCTAAAACTGTTCATTAGTTGTTCGTAGTTAAAATGATAATGAGGATACGAATAGGCAAGTATAAATCAAATGTATTTTACTATGACTTGTATTAAGGCTGGGATATATCTAAGGTTTAACGTTATTTCAAGTAATGTTTATGTCATTGACTTCGGGATTGCTATGTCGTTCTTGTAGGTCAAATGCGAAGATCTATTTATACATACTCATCAGTCGAGTGCTTGGATTATAACAAGGAAAATATCGCCTCTGGCTCAGGTTAGTCGTTCTTTTCTGGTTATCTTTCTGGCCGTTAAAATATTTAACATTTAAAACATCGTACGCTTGAGAAACGTGATTCAGAGATATCACTGCTCGGTCATACACTGTTTCAATTTTTTACCATCGTTATAATATATTTTACTTCTGAATAACTCTCAAAAAATATCGTGTTTATTCGTTTTCGGTCTTATGTATTTCGGATATATTCTTTGTATTATTAATTTAGATTTTCAATTCAATTCTTTTCGTAGAAAAGAGCTTAAAACTTGTGTGACGTAGTCAAAATATCCGAAGTATCGGACGACACTTCTTGACAAAATTTTAACCGTTTCTCTTTAAGAATTTTTTGGGGGGTTTCTGCGCAGAAAGTTAGGACGTCTTAAGTTTATTTTGTACGAATAATTTTGGAAGAAATCGAGTTTTTTAAAGATATTTTGTGTTGTGAAGTGAGAGGCAAGGTGGAGGCGTGGCTAGGGTTGAAGTCGGGGGGCGGGGAGGGGATTTATTGTCTTGAATAAGTCTTGCATAATGCTAATCAGAGCTGACGTATTCAAATGCTTTTTGTCACAATCAAATATTTTCCAAGAATATGGAGTGAAATTTGAAAACTTTATGTTGATTTTGTCACTGATATTGTTGTTATTGATGCCTGTTGCTCATGCTGTTGTTGTTGTTGCTGGTTGCATGCTGTTGTTGTTGCTTGTATGTTGAACTGGATGTTTGTTGTTGCTGCTGCTGTTGTTTGCTGTTGTTGTTGCTGTTGTTGTTGCTGCTGTTGTTGCTGTTGTTGCTGTTGTTGTTGTTGCTGTTGCTGCTGTTGTGGTTGCTGTTGTTGTTTGTTCTCTGCTGTTGTTGCTGTTGTTGCTGTTGTTGTTGCTGCTGTTGTTGCTGTTGTTGCTGTTGTTGTTGTTGCTGTTGTTGTTGCTCTGCTGTTTTGTTTCTGTTGCTGTGTGTTGTTTGCTTTGTTGTTGCTGTTGTTGTTGCTGTTGTTGCTGTTTGTTGTTGCTGTTGTTGTTTCTGTTGTTTTGCTGTTGTTGTTGCTG